>NW_010230360.1:4410-10838 GCF_000690775.1 Eurypyga helias | reverse complement strand
CTTCCGGCTGGAGTTAATCTGTTCAGTCTGAATATAAATTTGTACACTGGGCAAGGACTGCACACAGGACAGGCAACTCCTCTGTCAGCTACAACCAACCGCTTTAAAACTCGTACGGTACCTACCCCGTCACGTGGACCATGGCAGCGGGGGAACAGTCGCTCCCCCAGGCAGCTGCCAGGGGTTGTTAAGTGGAGCTGCTCCAGCCTTTACACGGGATGCAAGATGACCTAGGAAGGTCTTTTTCAGCCACATTTTCCATTTTTATAGTTTCTCCCCACCCCGAGAGGTCATGCAGATGACAACACCAATTTAACTAATACCAGATGGAAGACAAATTTAAGCCATACGAATCTTTGCTGATGATATCATCACCTTCATTTCTTGTAGAAACACGGAAGTGCTTACAGTCACTGTAAGGCTGGATATTTTGTACATAAACAAACATTTCCAGGCTGTTTATATTTTAAAAGACATTAAACTCACATGGTTTTGACCAACTACTCTGCTACCACATGGCACAGAAAAAAACCCAAGCAAACTTTGGAAGCTACACCAGGAGGCAGGAGGTTGCAGAGACCAGTCCCCCCATCAGGAGCTCAAAATACTTATCAAACGTGCTCATCAACCCACAGTTATAGATTTACTGGGTAGAAACTTAAGACTATTTGCACTCAGTGTTAAATACACCAAATTATTTTCTGCAGAACTCGAGGTCATTTAATTTAGCCTTCAATGAGCCCCAACGCATCAGCAAAGCAAACAGCACCGAAATGTTCGAGCTCATTTTGCTACTGAACCAGAGCAGCATCCAATGGACAGTTTCAGCACCAAACACACCAAACCACAGAGGTTCTGGCCCAACAGACCACTCATGTAAAATCCACAAGGAAGCTGCACGTGTACAGGTAAGAACAGCACAGAGAACCCGTGCTCTGCAAGTCAGGCTCTTGCTATAAAGTCATTAACATTTGAAGATCCAGCACACAGAGTTCTGAATGGAGCCAGTTGTATTTGTAGGTGTCCCATTAGAAACCAGGAGTACGTGGTTGAATTTGCATTGAGAATCGGTGTGAAAGAGTCAGTGACACCCCCAGCAATCTCCCCGCAGCTTGGGTTACACCGTCAATTATTGAAGTCAGAAAGCGCCTGACCATCTCCTTGCAAAGAGCCTTGCTGCCAAAACCTTCTTCCCACCAGAAACCCGCCCTTAGAGCCCCAAAGAAGGAAAGACCACCTCCACCCCAAGCATCTCTTCCCCTTGACCCGTGCTGCAGCTCCGATAGCAACAACTCTGAGCTGGAGAACACACACAAGCCCTCAGACCACCCAGGGTTTCTAGCACACAGCCAAAACACAACCCTCTGAACGAGGGGCAGGACTTCTCCTCCCACAGTCATTAGAAGTCATCTCCCTGGCCTGAGGAGAAGCTCTGCTAAATTAGTGACGTGGTGGATACACTGGGGGCATGCAGAACCACTTTCTGCTCCCACCCGATGACTTTCCAGCAGCAGCCCCCATCCTCATCCCCAAATTCTGCCTGCACAGACATTTGGACCGTCATGCAGCAAAGTAGAGCAGATCAAACCATCATGCATCCCACTTCCTCACCTCTACCTCTCAAATTCTGCCCTCAGCTGCTTTACCAGACCTCAGAGGAGCTGGTAACAGTTAGCTATAGCTGTAACCTTACCTGAAGGGTGTCAGGACAGTACACCCAGCTCTACGCACACCTGAGAAAGAGCTCCTGAGCGAGTGAGCTACCAAAGCTCGGCCCTAACGGCATTGGTAAATGCTTGTGTCTTCCACCCTCAACTCCCCACTGCAGAGATGAAACAGTAAAAAGGTAGAGAGTCCTGATGCTGGCTCCCCACGGCTGGGAAACAGATGCTACAATTGCTCTGCTGAGAACAGTGATGTTCATGTTAAACCACGGAGTTCACACGGTGGAGGCAGCAGTGAAATCGGGACACATGGGACAAGGTGAAAATAAAGACTGCACGCGCATCTGATGAGCTGGAAAGTTGGCAGGACTGTCTCAAGATCAGACCCCATGTTACAGACACCCATTTTCAGAACAGGCCCTCCAGAGGCAGTCAAATCTAGCTTCGGCACAGCCTGGAGCTGAAGTGTGCGCTCCCCGAAGAAACTCAAGACTGAGTAACCTTAAGCGATCCTGCTATATTTGTAAAAATGTGTGCGAGTCCTCCAACAGCCCTACGACTTTCATGGGCTTAGGAAAGACAGAGCATGTCTTGACAAGGTTCCAGGCCAGCTCCCTAAAAGACAAAAGAAAGGAATCAGCCCCTCCAGTGTAGAAAATGGAACTGCTCTTTAAAAAAAACACGACCTAAACCCACAATCCCAGAGTGAAATGCATCCGAATCGAAGCCACGCCTCCAGCAGGTCCAACAGAGCCTCACGAGCAATTCACCAAGCTGATACAAAGTTCCCCGGACTCCCATTTCTTCCGTTCCAGGATGCACTGCAAAGGTGCTGGGTGGGCTGCAAACTCTCTGCAGTGGACAGAAGGCTGTGCTCCTCTGCAGCTGCCAGGACAGCTACGAAACCCAGTGATGCAGCAGTTGGAGAAAGTCGTGTGCTATATGGAAGGGAAGGCTGGCTGGGAATGGCCTCCAACATCCTACCTGTGAAACGGCACCCCTACGTAAGTTAAAAGGAGACCACACTGCTGTGTGAAAGGGCAGCCAGGCTCACCTTCCTGGGTGTTCCCACTTCCGACCTAAGCCACCTGCCAGACATCATTTTTTTCCCCTGTGTTAGGATGAAGCAGGTGGGCAGAGCGCCGCAAACCTCCTCGTTCCAGAGGCAGCAGTACATCTGCGCAGATTCCCCTCCCAGCGCACCCTGGTAAGCAGCTGCCACAAAGGGAATTGCCCTGGCATACAAATCCTCCAAGAGCTGTTTCATGACAAGTCACTGCCAAGCTACCATCTCACTGCTTTAATGAGAGCACCAACGTGCTCCGAAGGCGCAGGCACCGCCAGCTCTGCACAAACGACGTGCCCAGCCCTTACAGCTGCTCCCTCTGACCGCCGGGTGCTCCCGCAGAGGACAAGCCTAGCTGGCCGCAGGAGCATGTCCCCAGCCTGCCACCACGGCATGGTCGTGGTGCCCTCGGCAGAGAATGCCCCACCGCGACCCACCACAGGAGCCGGGACACGTCAGGGATCGCTCACGCAGGATGCGGCAGGCGTGGTACTCGTGGTTCTCGGAAGCTGGGGTCTGCCTGCAGTCACCACATTCCCCAGGCAGAGACTGTCCTCTCAGCAGAAAGGGGATACAGACTTAGAGAGACTATATATAGATAAGGCTTCCTAAGAATCTCTCGATGGGGGTTATTCTCGGCTCTACATCCCGGTCTGGCCTAGTGCCTGTTGGGAAACACGCAGACAAGTGCGTGTGCAAAGTGCAGCTCGCTTTGGCCATAGCGAGCCCTGCACTAAAAACCCTTGAAACCCAGGCCAGAATGAGCTCCCTGGTTTTCCCACGTCTCCGTCTTCAACCGCCCATGTGTTTCCCTGCAGTGAAGATCCCTTTAGAAATCTCTCTCCTGCACGTGACTTCCACTTACCAGCAGTGAAAAGCAGCTCTGAGCCCTCGCGCTATGGCGGCTTCATAGCAAAGGAAGAGCTGGGAAGGATTTTTGAACAGTCAAGCTTAACCGAGCAAAGGGAGCTGATGGAAGCAGACAGTATCTTCCTTCAGACGACTTTTTAACAGCAAAATACTTTGCTGAGCAGCAAAAACATGTTTCTCTTCACCCTGTGCCAGGTAAACACTCAATACCCACCCGCCCCTTTACAGCCTCACATCTTCAAACCTCCACCTCTTCCCAGATCCAGCAACACACACTTAGAAAAATCCATCCCGGATCACCAGGTTCATTCCTTTCTTTGTAAGGCAAGAGAAACTACCTCCCCAAGGCCCAGGAGGACCTGCGTGTTGTGCAGGTTTTGGTTAAACACCAGTGTTACCGCTTCCTCACTCCCTTCCACTTACCTCCGACAAGCTCCAGAGATGGCCAAAAAGTTGACCAAGCAGGAGAGGGGAGTTGGTTTATCTTCAGACCAAACCAGGGCTTGGGGAAGGGGAGAGGACCCACACATCTCAGAGCATGGGGGAAAAGGTGCCTGAACCACCATTTCCCAGCAAAGCCATCACATTTATTCATTTCACTCTAATACAGTTCGGACGAGCCGCTGCAGGAAACGGGGAGAGTTGACCAAACCCTCCCAGTGTCTGGGTGTTGTTCCCTGCCCAAACGGCACACGCTGTCCTTGGGAGCATTTCCCAGCAGGTTCCCGCATCTGTGAGACAAAGGGTTAACTCTCCAAACCAGCACAGAGGCTATGGGCGAGGAGCACAGCGCACACATCCAGGTCGGTATTTTATGCCGATGTGCCTGCTTACAGGAGGAGGACTGCTCTTTTCCTTGACAACTCTTCCGAAATAAGGTCTGAGCAACCACGCAGATTTCAAACTCTTTTGAAATACCAGTTAAAACAAACACTTTCAGTGCAAAAACTCCCCGAGAACTCAGCGCTCCGGGCAGACAGGGCCTTCCACGAGGCACGCGGCCCCGGGGAGCAGTTCCCAAAATACATGTGCTCCAAGGGCGCAGCAGCCGCATCCACCACCCTGAGCCCGGCAAGCAGCCGCTCACTTGGCGGCTGGAGGACCCCAGACCCAGTTTATAAGCACTAAAGTCTCCACCAAGCAAACTTCCCAGCGCACGAGCTGCTCCGATTTTTATTTTTGCTGCACGCTTTAAAATTTAAAGACTCCTTTCCCACTGGAGCAGGGAAGGTGCAACACTGGCATGTGAGCTCTCCATCCAAAATCACCTCAGCGGTAAGGCACGGCTCGTGACAAGTGACCCAAAGTGCTGCAGGAAAGGCTGAAGTGGTTCTAGAGGAGAAAGCAGGTTCCAGGCTCCAAGGCAGCCCATGCATTTACTTTTCCAAACCCAAGGAGCTTGTCTCCTCCTCCTTTCCCCAGACTGGGGCTCACCAGGCAGATCCACAGACCCTCTACTACGGTTGCACTGACCCAAGGAGAGGGTTTACATCATCAACGACCCCTGGTTTTGAGGAATGCCTCCTCCAGGGCCCATCAGAGCTCTCCAGGCAATTCATTGTTTTAAACAAATGAGTGATTAGCAAGGATCCACTCTCTCCTTGTGAAGCTGGCTTCGTGCCCTGCAAGCCTCCAACATCACTGTACAGTATCATAATCCAATTAAACCTCACCATGAGAGGAGCTTCACGCTATCACATTCAATTAGGCAGTTAAGCCTCTTCTCATCCCCACGTTAGGAGCTGTTAGGACTAAAACTCCCCCAGCACTGTTTGGGAGGTGGCATTCTTCGACCAAGCAAGGACACACAGATGTCACATCTGGAACCACGGGACCACAGAGGTTAGGAAATTCATACTGCCAGGTTATAGGAAGATAGAGACACAGGAAAAATAAAATACAGCAGCTGTGAGTGGGCAGGAACTGGTCAAACGCTCTCCGAGGCTCCCCATTCCCCCTCGTCATCCTACTCCCTGACTTGCCTGGGAAACAGGGGCAGTTCTGGAGGAACACGAGGGGCCCAGAGGAATTTCACTCTCAATGGAAAGGCGAAGGCTAATGGAGAACCTGGCAATACCGAGTCGTTTGGCAGCCAGCCACCAATCCCATAGGAAGTACCCTCCCTAGAAGGTCACCATAATGGTGGCAAAATCTGGCCGGAGAGAATTGGGAAGAGCTGCCAAGACGTGACGCAAACAAGGCCGGCGAGCAGGCCAGCTTCCTGCGCCAGGCCAAGGCACGCAGCGCTCCTGGACAAAGCGAGATTAAGGGTTGCGAGGAACACAATGGCCTCTTGTAACAGCTGAGTTGTTGCTTTGCTTTTCTTGGCAGAAAAGAGGGATGGTTTGTTGCTGGTTGATTAATCTATTATGCAAATCATGTCATAGTTAATTTGATACAGCTGCAAGCTTGCCACAGAAACCATCCGCGTGCTCAGAGCTGCTGAAAGGGGGAGGATCGACGGCTCCCGTCGACAGAGCTTCTGTTCCGGAGACGAGCAGCGGCAGGGTCCAAATGACATCCAGCAGTATCGTCCGAAGAGACAAACTTGGGAAGCACTGTGATAGGATTTACATGGGGAGCATGAGGGGATCGCTTGATCTTGCCTGAAGTGATGTTATTTTGGTCTTGATCCCTTCCACGATGACTAAGGAGGTGAAATAGGATCTCCAGGCTCTAAGAATAAAGGGGGTGGGGTTTTGGCCACTGTGCTTGACCCCAAGGGGTTTCATCTCCATGGCTCAGTTGTGGATGCTCTTCCCCGTGCATCTCACGTTAGCGATGTGTTTTAAAGCCCACCCTGTGCACTCATTTGTATTCGATTTCCT
>NW_010230360.1:0-4399 GCF_000690775.1 Eurypyga helias | reverse complement strand
ATTCCATGCTATTCTAACACAGTCAAAACAAAGCCTCCTCCAAATAAACACTTCGGAAGCGTACCTAGTCATCCAAGTAATTAGACATTTTCCTAGTTCCAAATGTGCCAAAAATCTACAGTCAGCTCCCAATGAATGTGTCAGCAGTTACCCTAACAAACAGGAGTTCTCCCCTAAATGTCAGCATACCAACACATCAGGAGGCTAAGATATGTTCAAATTAACGTCTCCCTTCCTGAATTAATCAGTATTTTTAATTATGCAGCATCACCCGATCATAATTATTACTCTTGCCATTACTCCAGCCAGGCCAGAGCACGCTCCCACTGAGAAATTCACATTCTTGGTGCCCTTCGTACCACTAAGTAAAGCCTCTCCCATCTGAGCGCGTTTGCAGCAAAGCCTGAACGAGAACGGCCAGCCGCGGGCTTCGGGCAGGTCACAGCCCTCTCGGCACTTGGCTGGCAGAGGGAATTAACACCACACAGGGGTGCAAACGTGCGGATTGCTGGATCGGCTCCGTGCCCCGGCAGCCCTCACCGCATCCCTGTCATCACCTTCACACGCTCATGGACCCCGCTGCAAACCGCCGCGACCCGTTAACCTACAGGAAGCCGACCCTGAGACAGACGAGTGGGAGAAGACGGGAGCTGGCACAGGGAGAGGAGCAGATAGCCCGGGGCGTGAGCAAACCGTTAGGATCCACTCGGCTGCCTCACCCCAATCAGTTTCCATCACCCCTGGGGATGTCCACACCAGGGCTGGTGTGGAAGCCCACGTGCTGCGAGGCCATCCCACAGCAGCAGCATCCCTGCACCAGCAACCTCCTGTGCGAGTCCAGGGGATGCACGCGGATTCCCTTCGTGTTTCCTCACCCAGCGGGCAAGCTGCAGAGGCGAGGCGACATGGGAAATGCTCGGGCAGGAACATTTTCTTGTGACAATCAAGGCAGCAGCCAACCAAAACCTATTCTGAATGGGAGCACCATCCCTTGCCCTCTCTTGCTCCAGCAGACCCCCTTCCAACAAACCTTTCCCCCAAGACCACTCTTCCTCTAGACAGTCTTCCCATGGTGCTGTCTCCCACGGTGTGATGGTCCTGCATCCAGCCATTCACACCCGCAGCTTCATCAAGAGATTGGAAAGGGGAAAAAGAACCCCAAAATCCATAGAATAATTCTTACTTTGCAGTGTGAGAAAATCAAGGGAAAAAGTGTGGATTCCCTCACAGCCATGCGGCGAGATCACTTTCGGCTTTTCCAGGTGGTAGGGAGAACTTTACATGATGTCACCTTCCTCAGAGGAACACCTCTTTCAATGCCCAGAAGAAAAATAGCAGAAAAAGGTAGGCATCTCTCCCTTCTGGTATGTAGCTGTTACGCCCAGAGAGTGAGACAGTGAGTCACATTTCTGGGATGACTAAAAGAAAGGACTTGCATTTCAGAAGCGCTACGGTCAAATTCCCCAGGAGCTACATGTGCTGAAGAAAAAATACCAGAAAAATCATTTCTGCGAACGGCAGAAGAAAGAGGGAGACCAACACAAGTGCAACACCTAGCCTCGTGTTTCACTCCAAAGAACTGCACACCACCACACTGACTCCTCGCTATTATTCTTCCTTGAGTTCGGACACGGCATTTTCACACAGGGAAACTCCACGGACACACCAAGGCAGCCTTCCGGATTTTACTGACACACACAGCCCCTCTCCAAGCCGGACGGGCTTGCAGTAAATCACCCACGGACAAGAGGGCGTTGAAGAGCAGCGTGTTAGAGACCTGCCCCCCAGCCCCAACCAGCCCTCTGCCATCATCTGGGAGGCACACACCACATCCACACCAGGCCCTCCGCCTCAACGCCCACTCCCACAATTTCGGGCGACGCAGGCACAGCCCGCCCCAGGCGCCGCTTCCACCCAGACGCTCCAGCTTTCTGTAGGAGAAACAGTTTAGAAATGCAAGGTTTAGTGTACCAAAAAGGGAAGGAAGCAACACTCGCTCCCCAAATGCATGCCCCTCTTCCACGAATCCTCTGACTTCATGCCAAGATCAAGCCCCTTCTCAACTAGGACAGCCCATCCTGTCAACAGGAACCCAGAGGGGAACCTGTCACTGGTGGAAATCTCAGCGGAGACCGAGGCAGTTCCACAATACTTGACCACAGCGCAAGGCCCGCTCGCCTCCACACCCTCCTTTCATATCCCTGCAGATGCCTGCTTAAACAAGCTTATTTGGAACACTGGTTTCATCCCCTTCTTTAACACGAAGAATCTTAAATGCTATCACAGCACTGGGAAAGTCGTTACAACGTGAACGTAAAGGGCAGTAGTTTAGCTGAAAGGTTTTCAAACCCCTCTGACAGAGAGGTTTGTGGCAAAGCCCGTAATGAAATGCAAAGCACGGACCCGGCGTAGCATCACAAGACACGATGTTAAATGATGAGAAACAACAGAGCCGAGCGCCCCAGCTCCGCGCCCCCGCTGCTACAGAATTCCGCGCCTGCATAGCGCGCGCCTCGCCGTGCCATCAGGCTAACCTCGCTGCAGAAGCTGCGACCTCGGCTGCTCCTGACTTCAGATGAACCAAGACCACTTGGCACCCGCAGCTACACCTGCGGACGCGTCGCGCCCCGTACGCAGCCCTCGCGGGGCAGCTCGGGTGCAGGGAGGCTGTGGAAAGCCCTGCTCGCTCAGACAACAGCGGTGCACCGCGGCAGCCGGGTGCCCGCTTATCCAGGAGAAAAGGGCACCCCAGAAGAGCAAGAAAAGGTGATGGCAACAAGAGGGCTGAAACCAGAGGGACCCACCACCACGCACAAACTCCCTCATACAAGAACTACGTTCCTAAAAGGTACAAGTTGCCCTAGTCCTCCCCACTGCTGCCCCAGGGTGCGCAATCCGAGCACTTCCACCAGCCTCTGCTTCACGGACTCCAAAATTTCCCCCAAGTCCTTTGTATCACCCAGATTCCTCCAGGCATCTCAACCAGCTGCCTGCAATCTGCCCGACAGGATTCAAGCACCCACCCTAAATGCCAAATCCTGTGCAGATGCACCCCCCTCCCCATCCAGGCCAGTGTCCTTACACTGCGTTTTCTGGTCATCTCCAGCTCTGCAAACAAGCAAGCTGTGTTGCGAGCTCGTTTTCAGATCTGCAAGTATCAGCATAAATGATAATGCAGAACTACAAGTCCTTGACAGCAGTGGACATTCGGGTTTTTATTTCAGTTTAAGGGGCACTGTTAGGAGGCTGGATGAGATCGCAACCCAACCGCCTTCCTGTAGCCAAGGGTGCAACGGAGGGAACAGGTTTCAAAGCGGTGTTAGAGAAGGGCCTCCGTGTCCTCCATACGCCACCACGGTTGACGCAAACCGCCCTGGAACCCAGCGTAAAGCTCAAAAGCGCACCCACTACTCCTCCAGCTCACCCCATACAGGCAACTCCTGCAGCAGAGGGACTCCTTGAAGAGGGGCACGTTCCCCTTTGTGCCATTCCCCTTCCAAGCCCTCCCGCGGCAGAGAAACAAGACACAAGTGGAGAAAGTTGCTGCCCAACAGATACTCCAAGGCCCCGTCAGAAGATAAACCATTATAAACCAAAATCACCTGTAATTGCAAGACCCTGGTTTTCTTCTACCCCACGCTACCCTCCTGCCCACGATGTGAAAGCACTGCAACTGTGGGTGATGTTTAAGCCAGGACAGTTACTAGCCCCACGGGCAAGCTGCTAGCCCTGCAAGACGAGGGCAGGGCCATGAAGTCCAACCTGCTGGACGGTGCAGGACACAGAGGGATTTGGGGGGGTGTGTGTAAAGCTCGCAAAGCTTCACATTCCTGCGAGGTCAGCCCGATGGCTCTGTTCCCTTTTTGCTCGCTTGCTGCATCCCCGTGAAAACGTACGCAAAGAGAAAGAGGAGCGCGTCAAAGATTTATCCTCGGCGTGTTGAAAACCTCAGAGGCGTTCTGTTAAAGCCAGACTTGAAAAGCGTTAATTTTATAAAAATTAAATAGGGATCTCTCCCATGCAGGCTTAAAAAAAGCACAGGCGGGGCTGGATCCGCGTGTTTATACACACAGACCAGAGGCGGGGAAAGATTCGAGACTGGGAGCGGGTGCAAAACCTACAGAAGGGAAACTGATGCCCACCCCGAGGCAACTGGTGCGGGGCACAGGCCCCACTAACAGGACACCCCACACGGGATGGCCTGGGGGGGGGCACAGCTGGGGATGACGGGGAGTCAGACACCACAAACTCTGCACCAACACACCCCCCACGCCGGGATTTTTGGGGGGGTGAGAACCCAACATGCACGATGGCAGGTGCATAGATGACCCCCTCGCAGAACTGGCGCAGAGGGCAGAAGCCAACGCCCTCACCCACCCTTTTTAGGGTCAGGGGGTCA
>NW_010230359.1:88873-89188 GCF_000690775.1 Eurypyga helias | reverse complement strand
CCCGGCGTCGGTGGCGCCGGCCCCCCCCCTCCCTGCCACAGAGAAGATGCCGAAAACCTCTGGCTGTGCCCCACAGCCCCTTGGGGGGCTGCTGCAGGGGGCTGTGGCTTATCCACCCCCTCCTAGGGCTGGGTGGAGGGTGCAGATCCCCCCGCTCCTGCACCCTCATCCTTTCATGCACTCCATTTCTTCCCTCCCACCCTCCCTGCGGGTGCCCCCCGGGTGCCCTGGCCGGTGCCCAGCACCGCAGCACACTGCTCCCCATCATTCTGGGTTCGGTACGCTGCTGTCCCCCTAGACCCCTCCTGGGTTTTG
>NW_010230359.1:81424-88735 GCF_000690775.1 Eurypyga helias | reverse complement strand
GCCGGCTCCTCCGGCAGGCGCGGGAGAGCTTCGGTGCCAAGCGGCGATGCCTTGGACTGGGTGCAACAGGTACCTCGGGGAAACCCTCCGGCGAGGTGCAGGATGGTTCACCCCACCCTACTGAGTATCACCGGGGATCTGGTCCCCTTTGCAGCTCCGACACGTCAGGTCGAGCCTCTGCCAGGCAGGAGCTGGCCTGGCTGGGGAGCCGCAAAGCCTCGCAGCTTTGGGGGGGGTGAAGGAGCAGCTCAAGGGGGACTAAATTCCCTGTGGCATCCCTAAATCTGTCCCTGCTGGCAGTGCCCACTGGGTGGGCGGCCGCAGGAACCTCGGTGCGGTAGCGAGGATGGGGACGTGGCGGCTCAGCTCGCAGCCCTGCAGGGCAGCGGCCAGGCTGGCCTGCCTGCTTTTCCAGAATATGCCAAATTATTCATGTGCTTTTTCAGCGCGGTGTGGGAGGGCCCTCGCCCCTTCGGCTTTCATTTAAAGCAAGGAGCTGGGGTGCTGCCGCTGGCCCGGCGCTCCCCGCGTGGGCCGGGGTCCCGTGCCGGCGTGATGTCTCATCTCCAGGCAGCCGCTGTCTCCTAGAGACTAGAGCTCCACCATCGCGCGGTGAAAAACTCCCCAGCGTTATTCTTTCCTGGAATTTGCAATGCATGAGGGAGATGGGCTCATTTGATATATATTTTTTTTTTTTGCAGAATAAGTGACATATTGTCATGTGAGTGCTGGGAACGGGCGTGCTCTGGGTGCGGGAGCTGAGCATCCCAGGCTGTCCCCCTCTTGGCTGCCATCTCTTTCTAAGAAACTCATCCACCCTGGAGCTCCTCTGCACCACTTGAGCTCTCGAGGGCTTGGGGATGGACAAGGCTTTTTGGTGATGAGTTTGGTGAGGTTGGCCAGACAAGCTGTTCTCATCCTTGGAGTTGTAGCCTGGCACGTGCAGTCGGTGCCTTTTCCTGGTAGGGCCAGGGAAAAACGTGTGAGCATCTCAGCTGCCTGGCCCGGCGCCCGTGGCATCGCTCCTGGGCAAGGGCGGTTTGGGGAGGTGAGCGCTGGATTTTGGCAATGAGGGGTGCTGGCCTCGGGAGGGAGGTGGCCAGTCCCGGTGCCGCGGTTCGAAACGGGCACGGCACCGAGGAGAGCCAAGGGGGCTGGGGTGGAGCGCAGGGAGGAGTGGAGGCTCTTCTTCATCCAGCTCCAGTTGACTAGGTAATAGGGCTAAAAATAACTGGTGATTCAGGCCTGTATATCTGCTGGGTAACTGCATAATTATAACCAGCAGCCTCTGCAGTTTGGCTTTCCAGTGTAAATAGGGGTGATGCATGGAAGAGAAGAAGGAGAAATACGAGAAACTGGGATTGGGATGCAGTTCTGTGGAGAGATGAGCCTTTGAGTTTCTCGCTGGAAAGCCCAGCTCATTACCTCCGCTGGAGCTGCTCTTTTTACCGCTCCTGCCCAAAACGTGAGGTGGTCGCTGTTTTGGCTGTAGGAAAGTCTACTCCTCCTTCAGCACCACAGCCTCGCCGTGCCTGCTCTCCTCCTGTGGATGGTCAGGCCTTTAGCCCTGATTTCATTTGTTTGGCTGCCTGGCAAGCTGCAATTCGGTTAGCACATGAGATGGGCTGCAGCTCATCTAGATCTGCTCCGTTCTTCATCCGCTTAATCACATTTGACCTGGATAAGATCCTTCTCCCGCCCTAGAAAGGCCAGATGACACTCTGCGGCTCTCTGTCCCTAAGGACAGCTGTGTGCCCCCCGGCTGCAGGACCTGTCCCCCCTGGTTTGGCCAGGGGAGAGGGATGTCCATCAGTTCTCTGGGGACCTTGCTGTTCCCTGCGGTGCAGGCTTTCTCCTACCTCAGTCCCCTTTGGGGACCAAATCTGGCGTTGGGCTGGCCAAGAGCAGCCGGGGTGTCCGCAAAACCCCCGTGCGCATCCCCAGCCCGACACGCACGCGGATTTTGCTCCGTGAGATGCACACCCATGTGTGCCTGACCCGTTTTGCTGACGACGATGCCCGCTTTCACCCGGGCATCTCTGATGCTGCGTGGGCACTGCCCCTCTGGGGCCTTGGCAGTGTTACGCCTCACTTGGGCAAGCATCTTCTGCACCGCTGGCGGGTCTCGTTTCCCTGCGGGAAGAGCTGCGCCATGCCATGCCATCCTCGGGCAGCTCCCTCCTCGTGCTACCCAAGAACGTCTCCTTTTTTCTCTTCTTCAAGGCTGTTTTCTGTGCCCTTCATTCATCAGATTTTAAAATGATTTTTTTTTTTTTTTGGGGTGGGGCGAGTAGGTGTAATGGCAGGTCCATCTTTTTTGACAGCCGGGGAGAGCGAGGCTGCCTGTCAGATGGTGGATTTAAACAGAGGCAGCTGTTGTCATGGTGACGCCAAGTTGCATCCTGTTGCTGTGGCAACCAAAGTTAAAAAACTGATGTTAAGGCAGGAAAATCACATGATGTGTTTTTTTTTTTTTTTAAAAAAAAGAGAGGAGGAGAGGAGAGAGATTTGATTTCCAGTTTTTAAGCACAGGGTGGGGTGGGGGAGAAGGAGATATTTCTCCACGGAGCTGCTTGGACATGGCAGGCAGGTACCCCACATCCCTATGGATTGGCAGCAGTGTAGGCAGCTCCTGGCTGGCGCTGCGTTCGGTTTAGCCCCTGATGGAGACCAGACCACCACATTCTGGGGTCCTAAGCAGCAACACCTATGGCTGCAGACAGCGAGCGGAGCCTCCCCGGTTGAGGCACATCCATGCAGTGGGATTTAGGCAGGCCGAGCACCTTGCCTGCATGCTCCCTGCGAGATGTGTGGAGACGCAAGCCCATCCCAAGCCCACACTCGCTCTCCTGAGCCTGTTTTGCTGTGTGTAACAGGTACGCGGGAGCTGTTCGAAGCATGGTGAGAGGATTTTGGGCATCTGTCGTCACCTTGTCCCTCTGGACATCACTTTCTGTCAACCCCAGCGAAGCACCGGTGGGCTGGGAGGGTGACAGGGATGGGGACAGCCGTGAGGGGCCATGGCTCTACGGCTGCTTGAGGGCACTGGATAGTCTTATCTGCTGGGAGAAGAGCCCCTGTGTCTTTTGGAACAAGCCAGGGAGGTGCTGTAGGGCTGGGGAACCCCAAAATTGTGTTAGCACCATTGGTGGGCTTTGCTCCATTTGTCATTTTGGGTTTCTTTTGGAAAACAGCCTAGGAGAGGAGGTGCTTGCTTTCCTGTTGGGGTATGGAGCTCAAGAGAAGGCAGATCAGGGTGTCCTAGGGATGGGGATGTTGAAGAGGTGGGTCCTTCTTCCAGTCATGTCTGTGTGGGGCAGGCAGGGTGAGGGGTTAAATCGCTCCTGCCCTTCTCGCTGGCCCTCTGAGGTAGGCTTTCCCTAAAGCCCTTTTGGAGGTGCCCACATGGCCTCACTCCTCTCTCCCTTTTGCTCCTTCCCCATCTGCCTGCCCAGGAGTGGGGAGAAGGCATGGTCCCCAAAGGGGAGAGATGGTGAGGGGCTCTCCGCAGCTCCTGGCCTTTGCCCGCATCCGGAGAGGGATTTGTTTTGCACCCAGCCTCTTGGGGAGGTTGCATCAGTGTGCCATCAGCACCATAAATCCGTCTTCACGGCTTGGAGCTGGGCACACTCCCTGTGTTAGCAATCTAGATGTGCTGGGTAAACTGGTTTTAGCTCCTGTCTGGGGAGGGAGGTGTCGGCTGGAAACAAGGATCCACTGGTGGCTGGACATCTCCCTGATGCTCCCTGCCAGCTCCTGCCAGACTCACCAAGGAGCTCCAGCTCATGGCACGGGGTTATCCTGCCGTGCCTGCTCCGGCTGGGCTTGGGGCGTGGGTCTGGGGGGGAAATCCACGTGGCCTGGGGACACCTTCCCCACCTCAGACACACCGGGAGGGAAGCATGGAGCTGCAGGTGTGGCGTGCGCTGGGATCGGCCGAGTTGCTAAGGAAACAAGTCAATGGTGCTGGGGAGAGAGAACGTTGAGTAAAGGAGATAAATCAATAAGAAAACCTATTTTTATCGGCTTCCTAATGATCCTCCAGGAGAAGCCAGACGAAGGAGGAGGAGAAGGCTGGAGGGAGACGGGCTTTCATTACCGAGCTTGGAGGGAGGCGAGTGCTACTCTGCATTTTGGGTGGCTGGAAGGTTGTGTAATTAGACAGCTAACGAGAGAGGAAACAAAGGAGTGATAGAGCTCTGTCAGGTGGGCTCCAGCCCTGAGCTGGGAGGATCCTTGCTCGGCAGGAGTGTGTGGATAAAATTTCCCCCTGGTTTAGCCAGATGTTCCTGCTCTCCCTTGGGAAGGGTTTTCTTACACATGGCCTATGAAAACCTGGCACAGCTGGAGCTACTGGGACTTGTTTCCATGGGGTTGATGCCTTGCAGCTCTCACCCAGCTCCAGATGTGATAACCCAGGCTCGGGTCCTCAGCAAACCAGGCTTGGGGGGAGTTTGGAAAGTTGGTTTTTGCAGCAACCTCATGCTTAGGTCACCGCTTAGGGCAGCAATTGCCCTGTTTTCCTTGGAATTGATATGCCATGCGCTTGCCGAAGGTGGAGCACGGGTTCAGTCCTGTGCTGGGGCTCTGACAGATGTGCGCTGTCAAGCCAGATGTTGGAGCCAGAAAGGAAATACAGGGGCGAGGTGAGCCATTAGAGGTGGTCCTGAGCCCTCCAGCCAGGGCTCCCGCACTGCTGGCTTTGGAGAAGTTGGTTCTTTCCCACTTGGGTGTTATCCACGTGGGACTAGCAGCCTCAGGAGGGAGGAGGAGGCGGTAGGTGCCCGGCGCGGTAAGGAGGAGCGCAGGATGCTCGGCAGGATTAACCGCGCTGGGGCGGACGGACGGACTCGCTGTGCCGTTCCCACACTTCTCATCTAGGCAAATGTGCCTAGCGCCTGGGGAGCTGGCTGCGCCGCCCCACTAACAGGCTGTTTTTCTCTTAAGCCTGTGCTAATTGCTTTCAGGAAAAATGAAACTTTCAGGAAAACGAAGCAGAAAGACCCCAGATAGGCCGGTGGCTCGGGGCCAAGCACCGTGGTCGGCGTATCAGCTGGAGCGTGCGGCCAGAGGGTGGGAAGCAGGGGAATTACAAGGCTTTTGCAGGAGTCACGGAATGAAGTCCTCCCTTGTATTAAGCCGTGAAGGAAAACTTACGGGGTCTGGCCTCTGCCTGAGCACAGGGAGCTGCTCGCGATTCCTGCCTGGCTGGCACCCAGGTTCAAGCCCGCAGCGGTGAGCCCTGCGGCCGTCTCTCTTTTGGTTTGTCTTTAACTTAGCAACCATTAATTTCCCTGAGTGGCCTTTGAAATGCCTTGGCTGAATCTTCCTGGCTCTTCTCCCTATGGTGCTAAATACATCCCAGCTCCTGCCGGCTCTCCTGGCTGCCCCTCCTGGCCGGCTCGCCGGGGACCTGCTCCCATCATCCGTGTGCCCGCGTGCTCCCGCCTGCCGGCATCGCTGCCGCTGGGATCGCTTCATGGTTTCCAGTTTCCCATGCTTGTGGCCAGCACTGGGATGTCTTCTCTTGCCCGTGGGCTTAGAGTCGCTGGTTTAAAGCATCTTACTGTAGTCAGCAGCTTCGGTGGCCAAAAGGTGAGGTTGCCAAAGAGAAAATCATCCCTTTTCCTAGGGGTGACGGCGTGGGAGTTTGGCAGTGTAAACCTGAAGCTGCCGGGTCCTGAGAAACCCGATGCGGTGGGGAAGGGCTTATCTGGGACATTGCTTCCTGTGCTGGCTTGGGATGGTGAGAGTGTGGATGATTTCTTTCCAGGAAAATCCATCCTGGGTGGGATCATGTCCCTTTTCCACTGCCACAAGCCTTGGGAAGAAGGTGGCGGTCCCCTCGTGGGGTGGCCACTGATGGCAGTGGTGACAGTGGGTTTTTGGCATGGAGGGAGCGGAGAAGGGATGTGCTGCCCTGCTGATGAATCTCACGTTGTCGCTGAGAGCAGCATCAGGCCTCTTACTGCAAAGATGTGGTGAAGATGGGTCGGAAGGCGGGAGGTCTGTCCAGAGAAGCTGTGGATGCCCCATCCCTGGAAGTGCCCAAGGCCAGGCTGGATGAGGCTTGGAGCAACCTGGTCTAGTGGAAGGTGTCCCTGCCCATGGCAGGGGGTGAGACTGGGTGGTCTTTAAGGTCCCTTCCAGCCCAAACTTGTTCTGTGATTCTAAGATGTGGCTGTTCTGTCACTTAAGTGCTTTGTTTTGGGGTCTTGGTGGCGGGCAGGAGGGAGCTCCGTGCCCTCACCTCACTCCCGGTAGCCCCTGTGAATCAAAAGGCAGGAGGGGGCTGATTTTGGTCTGCTTTCCGGGGCGTCAGCCTTCCCTTCCCTCCGCCTCCCCCCTCACTCAGGTCCTTAGATGCCAGCATCTGCTGCTCCTTGCCCTGGCTTGGGGTTGCTCCTGGAGAGGGGTGTGTAAGCCCTAGATGTGGCTGTAGGACTTAGGATGCTCGTAAGGGTCCAACCAGATCCTGTTGATAAGGTGCTGCTACCCCTTGGGGTCTCACTGAAGCATGGTGAGCTGGGATGTTTCCGTAGGGATTTTCTACCTTGCCTGAGCTCAGACCCAGGCACCATCAGTGTCTTGAGTTGCGAATGCTCAGCCTGGTGCTCTGCAACTCCCAGCGCTGGCTGGGCTCACCCTGCCGCCCGCCGGGTGCGTGGCAAGGGACCCTCGGTTCCCAGGGCACATCCACCTTGTCGACATGGGGCACAGGGTGGGCTGATCCAGGTCAGACCCCCAGGGTCTACTCGGGATGCCCTGTTCTCCTTGGGCAGATGGTGCCTCCCAGAGGGATGCTTTTAGGTCCAGGACTGCTGGTAGCCCATGACACCCCGCTCCAAGGCCCATCTCCTGCTGCTTTGTGATGGAAGAGTGAAGGCAAGCAGCAGGGCCATGGCTTGAAGGAACATCCCATCCCTGGACACCAACATGCCATGCTGGGCACCCCTGGCACTGCCAGGGACCGTGCCAAACCCTTGTCGAAACAGGTCAGAGACTGGTTGTCCACCTTCATACCTGTGTGTCTCCTGGGTTCCCACCACAAGCATCATCCCCCTCCCGAGAGAGTTCACAGCTCGGCAAAGGCCGTTGGCTGATGTCCCATGAACCTGGGAGGCGGTGATGCGGTCTTGGGGGCTCTCCGTTCTCTTGTCACCCCTCTCATGTCCAAACAGCACCAAGGTGGGCCTTGCCCTCCTGCCTGGGAGCAGCTGGAGGCGGAAGCTGGGCTGCGTGTTCCGACGAGAAAAGCGGTGGTGGTGGCTAGCGGGTGTGTGAAATGAAGGGTGGGCAGGGGTGGGCTGG
>NW_010230359.1:80997-81364 GCF_000690775.1 Eurypyga helias | reverse complement strand
CGTCACCCACTTCTCTGCTCCTTAACTCCCCTCCACTCCCTTCGAGTACATGATCCTGGCAACCATCATTGCCAACTGCATCGTGCTGGCCCTCGAGCAGCACCTCCCTGAGGATGACAAGACACCCATGTCCCGGAGATTAGTAAGTACCCCGCGTCCGTTAACCCCCCCGGCCCTGTGTTGTGGGGTTGGGTGGGTGAGCAGGGACATCAGGGAGCCACCCCGTCCTACCAGCCAATTTCTTTTGGATTCCGGGTGGTAGGGCTGGAGGTTTCCTCTGGGACCAGGTCCTCCAGCTTTCCTGGGGCTGCTGTCACATACTCCTCCTCCACGGAAAGAGTTCTGGAAGGCTTAAGCCCCCCACAAA
>NW_010230359.1:76971-80862 GCF_000690775.1 Eurypyga helias | reverse complement strand
TGGCTGGCGCCGTGTTTGCCCAGTCTCCCCCTCTCACCGTGCACTGGTTCCCCTCCGGCAGGAGAAGACGGAGCCCTACTTCATTGGGATTTTCTGCTTCGAGGCTGGGATTAAGATCGTGGCTCTGGGGTTCGTGTTCCACAAGGGCTCGTACCTGCGCAACGGCTGGAACGTCATGGACTTCATTGTGGTCCTCAGCGGGTGAGTCTGGCGGCACGGGGACGCTGGTGGGGTCGGGCAGCCGGGCATGGGGGCTTGTCCCTGTGGGGCCATGAGCTCCAGGACACGGGGCAAGGCCTTGGATTGCTGTTGTCAGTGGTGTTTCTTCATCCCGATGAGGACGGAGAGGGTGGTTCCCCGCTTGGGAGGCTCCTACGTTAGCTTTGCTGTGGGACAAGGTTCTCCATCAGTGAGGCGCGCTGGTTCCGAGGGCACTGTGTCTAGCTTTCCTTAGCTGGTGGCCTGGCATCTGTCGCACATCTGGGCATGGGGTGAGGTGAGAACGAGGTAGCAGCATGGCCTGATAAGCAACTGAACATGGTCTAGGGGAGGTTTTGGTGAAACTCCATGTGAGGAGGGAGAAAAAATCTCTTCTCGTGTTGCCTTCCCTAGTGTTTTCCAGCCTTGGCCCGATGCTGAGGATTTGGGAATGAGGTCTGGGTGGGGCCATGCTCCCAGGTGATGCTTGCTCAGCATTCCAGAGTGGAGCAGTGATGCTGGAGGTGGTAGCACACAGAGCTTCACGGGTGCTGGGGGTGTCACTGGTGGTGTCACCTGCCAGCGACATGGCCCAGATTTGAGTCCTGCTTCCAGAGTGATGGGCTGTGCTGGTGGCATAGAAATGAGCAGAGGCATTTGGGCTTGTGTTGGCCAACAATGGCAATCGACTTGAGCAGAAGGTGGCCTCCCTGGGCCCCTCGCTGTGTGTGGGGCAGGTGGGTGCCTGCAGCCACCAAGGGGCCCTGAGGAAGGGGTGTCTGGATGCTGCCATGGATGTGGTGATGGGCAATGCTTGTCCGTGGTGGAGAGGTGCAAGTTGGGACTGTGCTTGAGTGAAGGCTTGAAGAGAACTAGCTTGAAGAGAATTTTGGCTCCCTTGGTCCCACGCAGATCTGGGGAGCGGGACCGTCCCTGTGAAGGCAGAGTGTCTCGGGGTGCTGATGCTGGGGTGATGCTCCTCAGCGGGCAGCAGACGGGCTGCCTGCAAGCGATGCAGCCATGGCACAGGATGCTGCTGGCTCTTCTGCATCCGCCAAGCAAGCCTCAGGGGAGGGCTCCGTGACCAGGAGGGCTTGCCGCTGCGAAGAGAGCGGCCGGACATGGCTCCCGGGCTGGGAAAAGGTGGTCACATCCCTGGGGACAGCATGGGACACATGTCACCTCTGGTAGCAACAAGAAGGGACGTCTCAGCCTCGCTGTGCAGCTGTGGTGCTGGGCTGAGTGCGCAGAGAGCAGCCGGGTGACTGGGAAATGCCCATCGGCTGTCTCCTGGCCCGGGCATCCTCTGGGGTCTGGGCCAAGGGGAAGCACTGGGCTGGGATGAGGGTTTGCCGCGGACCTCTCCCTGCACTCCCCGCGGCTCAGGGCGAGCTGACTGTAACCGAGCCGGTGCTGAGTCAGCGCTCGGCAATTACTCACTCGCGAACGCCTCGCCAGCTCCTTTCCGTGCCGCGCCGGGCCCGGTGCCAGGGAGCCAATTGTCCATGAAGGGCTGTTAGCTCCGTGCCAGTTGCCCTGACGAGAGGTGCCCGGGTCCCCCTGATGCTGACAGTTATGGGGTGGAGCCCTTTGGGGTCTGCTTCACCACTATCACCCCCTGGCATCCCGATATTTGCTCCAGCAGGATGCAAACCTCTCCAAGGAATGCCTGGGTACCCACCGGCTTTGCCCCAGCGGTGCCGGTGCCCACTGGCATGGGCTCACTGGGCTTTCAGGGCGAAGTCTGCTGTATGATGGGTGGAGGAAATGACCCACAGTTTTCCATCCTGGACCTGTTTTGGGGAGGATGGGGTCACTGGGGGATCAGCCGGACCTGGTGGTGGGTGCTTCTGTGCCGCTCAGCTCTTGCTTTTGCCGGGTGATGCTGACAAAGCCACTGTTTTCCAGCGCCACGGTTGCACCTCCCTGGCAAAAAATTGCCTCCCAGCCTCAGCATTGTGGTTTCCGTGAGCCATGGGATATCCTGGGTATGCTCTCCCTGGTGTTAATTAGCCCAACGAGGGGCTGCTGCTGTGAATGGTCTCCTGGGACCCTGTGCAGGAAGGGATGACACCGACTTGGGTTCAACTGGTGTTTGCTTCTTATTATCAATAAATCCAGATTTTTTTTCATCTCGGTGGAAATCGACGCCCACCTAAAACTCCCTGATGCTAAAGCTTCCACCGGGGAACTAATAGTCACATTTGTAAATCCGCTCTGTTTATAACCTGTGGTTTCCAAATCATCATTTCTGCCTGAAAAAAACAGCCTGTTCTCCCTTAGCTAAAAATATTTTTTCTCCGAAAACACGCATAAAATACCTTCATTCGTTCTGAGGCAGAGCTGGGGGGGGGAACGTCTGTTTCCCCTGGGGCGTGGGGATGCTCATGATGCCCATGCATGAACCAGACCGGTCTGGGGGCTGAAGCTGGAATTGTGACCTGCTCGATGCACTGTGTCCTGGATCAAAAAAGGGGAAAATTGGTCAGAAGGGGCAGCAGGACCTTAATTTGTCATCCCAAGAGGGGAAGAGGTGGGAGGACCATCAGCTAGCAGCAACTGTGGAGCAACAGCTCCGTGCTCCCCGGGTGCCATTAGCGTAATCAATAGAGAAGGGGGACCCTACACCATTGTGCCTTGTCCTACACTGTATTTGGGGAAACTCATGGAAAAGAAGGGTTAAATTCCCTCTGAAAATATCCAGGTGGGTGTGTGCTTCACACACTCCAATGCCTGAGCATCATAGCACCGCGCTGGCTTTTTTTGTAGCAGTGGCAGCAGTAATACAATAACACGTTATGTGAGAGGTGAAGGGGTGGGGGAAACGCTTCCAACGAGAGGGAAAAAAAGCAAAATGGAAATGAAAAGGTCCTTGTGAAGTTGTGCTGCTCGGGAGCCGGGAAAGCAGGCGCTGTAAAACCAGGTTAAATACACCGGGGTCACTAAAAGGAAGAGCTGGCGTCAGGGTTTTTCAGAGGGTTTAATAACAGCTGCTACACCTGGATGCCTTTTGTGAAGCCCTTGGGCACTGTGGTTTTCATTAAGGGATTTTGTGGGGTGGAGCATGGCCAAGGGAAAGCAGGAATAAATGATTGCCAGGAGTGCCTGCCGTGCCTTTAGCAATCCCAGAGATGACCGGACGGGCACCAGCCTGTGCTGGCAGAGGAACACCCAGCTCTCCGAGCCCACGTGGCTGGCCCAAACCCGCAAATCCTCTGCCTGCAAAAGCAAGCGGCTGTCAGGAGCCCATCCCATCCCTCTGACCTCTCGGTGAAATCCTGCGTACGCTCGTGCCCTGGTTTTTCAGCCGTGGCTGGGGTGAAGCAGGAGAGAGCAGTTCCTAGGAGGCTGCTTTGCAACGTGAGCGTGAGGATGAGGAGGGCAGGTTGTTGCTTGTTCGGGTGCTGCTTGGATTTTGGGATGACATTCCTGGGAAGTGCCCAGTGGCCTTTTCTCAATTCCTTCAACCCCCCTCCCGGCAGAGGCAAGGATGCTTTGCCCTCTGGTATTTAGTGTGCCTTGCACAACCCAAATTCTGCGTGGTTTAGGGGGTCTTTTTGATCCAGAGATGGAGAGGGGGAACCTTGAACGGATGCTGACAGAAGCTCTGTGCAGGAATATCCGTATGCTGTATCCCCATGTGGTTTACAGCGGCGTCATACATGTGTGAGAGCACACACGTGTGTACGCATG
>NW_010230359.1:59254-76948 GCF_000690775.1 Eurypyga helias | reverse complement strand
CCCCTGAGTTTTCCTAACTGAGGGAAGACAGGACACCTCCAGGCAGGGAAGTTTGGGGGAGTGGATATGAGGGTCGGAGAACAGGCACGAGTGCTGCATCCCAACAGGATTATTCTGCCAGAGCCTGTAATGTTGCAAGGAGTGTTATCCTGTAGGATAAACCAGTAAAGAGACAATCCCAAGTCCAAAAGCAGAGCAAATGCTGTGGTCACATCAGACAACACTTCTCCACTTCCCTCCTTGTCCTTTCATGAGGTCTCCAACCTGATGCCTGTCCCATCTCCTACCCCCTTCCCAGCTCTTTCCTTCCAGGACAATTAGTAAAGTGTTTGGTCTTTTCGTTTGGATGAATAATTAATTCCCCAGCTCTGTGAATGATTCATGTGCCATATGCCACGGCGACGGGACGTGCCTGACATCGGCACCTCGTACAAAGGGCAGCACTGTTTTCCCAGCCCGGTGAGGGGACGGTGTGGGTGATGTGGGAAAAGGCTTTGTGCTGGTGGTGGTGGGGGGTCTCCTGGGCAGGCAGACCCATGGCTCTGGCTTTGGGGGAGGCAGGCATCCGTGCTGCTCACGTGCTTTGCCCCATCCTTCCCATCTCTTCCCTCTTCGTTGGTTTCCCGCAGCCGTGAGTCAGTCCCTCACACGTGACTGCTGGTCCCTGGGGGCATCACCTCCCCTCTCAGGCACCCCTCCATCTCGTGGGGTCCCCAGAGGCTCCTCCCACGGCCCCGACACCCTTGCAGAGTCCCCGGTCAGGGGTGAAGCACTCGTCCTCCCAGAGGTGAAGCCTTGGGCCAAGCCACAAGGTCCCCACGTGCCATTTCTTTGTGCTGCCATGGACCTCGCTCCGGAGTTGTGGGATAAAAGCCTGGCTTGAGGGAAGGGAAAAGGTTGTTTTCCACCACACCCTCACGTGGGAAGGTGGTCTCACCCAGGCTTGAGTGAATATCCCTGGGGTTTCGGACATCTCCATTGGCATGAGTTCAGCTGGTTCACAGTGGCCTCTGCTGTATTTCTCCTTGAAAAGCCGACTCCCCAGCCTCCTGGCATTGACTTTGGATTTCCACCACATCCCAGTTGTGCAGTTTCCCTGGCATCTCCTCCCCCTGCCAAATCTTGCATCCTCTGAGAGATGGGGCAGGAGGTGGGAGGGAGTTGTGGGGTTTTGGCCAGCTACCGGGGTGCAGAGGGGATGCTCCCTCATGCCCTGAATCCTGGGGACCTCTCCAAGAAAAGGTGGCCTTGGGGGATCACTTCAACCCCAAATCAAAGGCTGGCGACAGCAGATTTTTGTCATTTGCCGTCGTCACATCTCGCGAGGAGCTGTTGGTGCTCAGTTCAGGGCTCTGGAAGCTGCAGGGAAAGATGGATCAGGAGCTTTGCAGCAGTGCAATCCACTTGTGTCATGGCCCCGAAACCTAGAAAGAGAAAGCGAAGACGGTGGAGGCTTCGAGGTTGCTCTGAACTGTGCTGAGGGCAGGACTTTGACCTGGTGTCCATGTCTCTTGGCACCCCCAAAGCAGGATCACTGTGCTCTGCCTGGGCATCCTCAGGGTGGTGACCCCATCCCACTGGCCCTCCTCGAGCCGGGTTTGGACCCGTGAGCCTGGAGTACATCCTGCTGCTCATGCTGCTGTCTGCAGAGAGGGGAGGGGTGGCTTCACCAGCAGAAAAGAGCAAGAATGGGGTAAATTCATCATGAAACTTATTTTCTGTGAGCCGTTTGACCAGTGTATTAATTATGAAGTAGTCTCCCTCGTAGAGTCGGGTGGCAGTGCAAGCCTTCAGGGACCTTTCCACTTAATTATAAATATTAATTTGCGCGTCAGCCAGCCAGCCAGCACCCTCCCTGCCCCAGATTTTGAGCTGAGATGAGTCTGTCTCCTCCAATCCCTCCCTCCACCCAGCACACCCCAGAGCTGCCCTTTGCTGGGACGGCTTGTCTGCACGCGCCTTTGCGGCCATCCCTCATGGAATTGGTTGAGGGATGCTCAGTTTGGGAGGATGAATCGAGGGTCGAGCTGATGATCTGGGGGTTCAGCCTTTGCTTGGGGTCCCTGGTGCGAAGCCTGGCATGCCCCGAGCTGCGTGTGCTGTCCCCAAGGGCTGAGGCTTCAGGGTGGCTGGTGGGGATGGGGCTTCATGGGGATGATGGGGATGGGTGCGATGCGCAGCCCCCGGCACGGGCAGCGGGGACACGGTGGGTGCTGTCGTGGGTGATAGTGCCCGAATTCGGCGCTGGCTCCGCGCTAGTAAAAGGGCTTTGTGTGGGCAGGGTCATCAAGCATCATTCATGGCTTATTCTGCTAAGTCCCAGAGAGCAGGGAGTCATTCAAAATGTGATTATTCTTGGTGGTTTGGCTTTTTTTTTTATTTTTGCCCCCTCTTGGGAATAGAAATCCATGGGTGTGGGTCTTCAGCTGGAGGCGAGGGCGTGCGCTTTGCTCAGCTGCTGCGAGCTGGAGCGGTGCCGAGGACTGAGCATCGCTCCGCAGCCAGCCCCAGAGCCTGCAGAGCTCGCCCTGCGCTCCCCAGCCTGTAAATAAATACAATAAAACAATCATCAGGGTTGCAAACACAAAGCATGGGATTTTTTTCCCCACACCCCCCGAAAGCGTGTTTTTTTTTGTCTGCTGGTGATTGCTCACTATTCAATTAGACGTTGGGGATTAGCATATATTTCCCATCCTGCCTCCTCTCTCATTTGCATTCTTCCAATAGCTCCTCTCTGCTCTTTCCTCCACCTGAAGTCTCTTCCCTCTTTCCTCCAAAGAAGTAAAACTAACCCCTTTGCCTGGATGACCTATAAAAACGCCTTCACTTTTTTTTTTTCCACTTTTTTTTTTTCTCCAGTACATATGATGAAAAGCATGAGATCATTGGGATTTTTATAGCCCAATCTGGCAGCTTTTTCAAATAACTTGGATGGTGAGATGTAATTTTAGTTTGGGTCCTTGCCTAAAAATAAAGAATAATTATTAGCACATCAGACGTGGATATTGTGAGTGTTTGAGAAGGGTTTAAATTGTTCTACAGATATTGGAGCTGCCGCCCCGCGTCGGCAGAAGGGTCTGTCACAGCCCGAGTGCCGTCTCTGCAGCCCGAGCACCTACACGAAACCCAACGCATGTCAATAAGTAGATCAGAATTGGGGCGTGCTGAGCGGTATGGGTGGCTCTCTGCAAAAAGAACAGCTTAAAAAAGACATGCTTACAGGGTTAATAAGCAATTAACAGGTAAGATGCTGAAGTCCAAAGCAGGGAGGTGTGTTTTGAGCGTTGTGCTTACTATCAGTGGTAAGGTGGTGGTGGGGTCTGGGTGTACTAGCGAAGCCTGGCTGTCAGGGAGAGCTGGTGTCCGTTATTTAGAGCCCCTGAAGGACTTGGGAAAAGCAGATGGAAGCCATCCTTGCCTGCCTGGAAGCTTGCTTGGCTTTTTCCAGTTGTCTCAATTAGTCTGAAGGTGGTCCGGGGCTGCTCAGACCCTGCTCAGAGGCGCTGGGGTGGATGAGTTTGCTGGCAGCGCCTCCAGCAGCGTGTGCTCCCAGTGCATCCGCCCCTGCCGTTGCCAGGAGCTGCGGCTGCGCCCGCAGAAGGATGCTCAGGCATCTCTTTTGTAGCTGCGGGTCATTTTTCTGTTGTCTGTCGGGAGACAGGTCTGCAGTGCAACCACCTCACCCTGGTGACCTGTCCAAACCCCCTTCCAAAAGAGGTCGTGATGTCCCTTGTCCCCCAGCGAGGACAAGGAGCATGTCACCTTGCCACAGAGGAGTCCCATTCTTAGCAGCTAAACTGGAGCGCTGGGAAGTAGTGCCCTGGAATCGCCTGAACCTTGCCTGGAGGCTCGGCGCGACGGCTCCCGAGCCCTTCAAACAAATCTGGGTTAGCGGAGGACTTTGCAGCCGGGGCGCTCTGCTCCCCGCCGCTGCGCTGGACCAGCGCCATGGTCCTGCTCCGGGGAGGAGATGGCCGGTGGGGCTGGGAGCGGTGACAGCTCCACCTCCATCCCTCTGCTCGGCTGCGGAGGACCATGGCTGATGCTGCTCCGTGGTGGTAGGAGAGAGCTGTCGATCCCATTCTGCTGCCGGGAGCCTTCCAGCTGTGCTGGCATCAGCGAACCCGCAGGAGAAGGGCTGGAGCCTGCGTCCAGCCCGAGAGCATCCCTGGAGATGCTCAGTCCCGGCTGGAGTCAGCGCACGGGCTGCAAATCCCCTTCTCTTGCCCGTTTGGGAGGCTGATCGAACACCAGGCGTTGGGGTGTGAGGAGCAGAAGCTGAAGGAGGGTCTCAGGGTCTCCGGCATGGTGTTGGGTGCCACGTGTCCTCTGCAGCGGCGTTTTGGGGAGCGCTGGGTTACCCTCCTCGGTGGCCGGTTGTGTGAAAGGGATGTAAGTGCCCGTGCTCTCCGCTCTCCCACATGCTGCCGAGTGGCCGTGCTTTATCATACTTATTGATTTTGATCTTACAACCCATTTAACAACGCAGCTCTCCCCAGCCTCTGGGTGCTCCTGGCTTAATTAAGTCCCTTTTCTGCTCTCCCATCAGCCCCGTGGGTAGTGGGGGCTGGTGATGGGCTGGGGGAAGGTGCCAAAGTGGGACGGGGGAACGGGCAAGTGTCATCAAGGGCAGAAGGTCCCTGTGTATGTCTGGGATAAGCAGATACACGGGGAGTCACCAGCGATGCATCCGGGCAGCTTCTGGGACCGAGCTTTCCTTGTGCCGAGGAAGAAGGGTCTGGGATAAGGAGTTGAAACAACCTGGTTTGCTGATGTGAGAGTGTTTCTGCTGCCGGGGTATCCTAGGAAACCCAGCTGCCTTTCTGGAGGGACAGGTTGGTACCTGCTGTACCTCGGGGAGAGGGGAAGAGAAAGAGCGCTAATTGCTCAGCACGCCAGAGAGCTGCTCTGGCCTGTAATTAGATGAATTAGTGGAACAATGACCCAATTTCCCTCAGTTTTTGGATTGCTGCAAACAGCCCTGAGGTTGCTGCCTCCCTCTGTCCCGCTCCCTTGCTCTCCCATCCCTTTCCTCCTCCTTCTCCCTGGGGACTGATCCTGAAGGGATGAGGAGGCCACAAGCTCCAGCATCTCCGTCTGTGCTCCCGCGGCTCTGCTGGCATCGCTGAGCTGCACCACCCCCATCCCCCCTAGTACAGGTGCCCCGAGTATTTCCACTGCTGGACTCGGTGTGCACCAGCTCCCTTCTGCCCCAGTTTGTTTTCCAGAGATGGGCTTGGAAAAAAAGCTTTGTGTTTTAAAGGAAAACCTCTGGAGTCCTTCCCGCGCCTGCCGGTTGCCTTCCAAGGTCATCAAACTTTCATTACTATAGATTTTTGAATGCGTGTGAGGTTCTCAGCCCCTTATCGGCAATCCCAGAGGTGGGCTCCATGGAAACTCCATGTGTGGAAAAAGCCGGAGCGGCTGATGGCTGGAGGTGCTGCCAGGGGAGTGTGGGTGACCATCGGAGGAGCAACACCCATTTTTGGGGCACCGTCTCTGCTCCGTGTGCCTCTTCCTTGGAAAGGAGTTTAAACCTGTGCAGGAGGGATGAGCACGGTGTCAGCAGCACTGAGACCCCGGAGCGCAGTTGCACGGCATGGGTGACGGCCAGCACTGCGGCGTGGGGCTGTCCCCAGCCACCCGGGGGGCATCAGTGGGGGGCTGCCAAGGCTGGGTGGCCCCTAGGTGGCTTTGGCTGCCCAGAGTGGCCCGTGAGCTTGGGTGCCAGCATCCACTGTGGCTCGCTGGCACGTGTGGCTGAGGGGTCTGCCCGGGATAACTCTGATCTCTCCTTCTCCGCCTGCAGCATCCTCGCCACTGCTGGGACACACTTCAACACCCACGTGGACTTGCGGACGCTGCGGGCCGTGCGCGTGCTCAGACCTCTGAAGCTCGTCTCAGGCATTCCTAGTAAGTTGGATGCTCCTGGTTCTCCTCCCGAGGTGTCCGCATCCATCCTTGATGTCCTTCAGAGTAGAGAGGAGTCCTCGTGCCACCTCGGAGATGTAGGATGCGACCAGGGAAAAGGGGAACAAACCTCCCCGTGTAGTGGGAATCCTGAGGATGGCAGCGTTTGGTGTCCCCGGGTAGCATTTCCCCCCATCCAGCCCGCTCTGTACTGGCACAAGGCTGGGCTCAGTGGCTTGCCTGGGGCCGCCGGCAGCGCACCCTCCCCGGTCGCGTGGTCTTGCGGCGCCCCGCCGGCAGCTCCGCTTCCCCGGCCAGAAGGCAGTGGGTGGATCCTTTCAGGACTGAGGGAGGGAGATTTTTAGGTTCTTTTTGCAAGATTTCATCTGCCGGCACGGGGATAAATAAAGTAACTAGGCTGCTACTGGTGCCGGTCCTCCCTGGGTGGTGTGCTGGATCCGTGCCGTGGGGGCAGCGAGGGGGACGGGGCTGCATGGTCTGCGTCCCACCAGCGTGGGACAGGTGGGACATTAGAGAGGGGACTCGGTGAGTGTCCCACAGCAAGGCAGAGCCAGAAACCAGCCCTCCTTGAGCCGCAGGATGGTGCTTTCCTCTGTGGTCCTCAGCTCCTGGGTGGGATGGACGTGCATCACTGTCCTGAGCCGTGCTCTTCCCTTTCCAGGCTTACAGATTGTGCTGAAATCCATCATGAAGGCCATGGTGCCTCTCCTCCAGATCGGCTTGCTGCTCTTTTTCGCTATCCTCATGTTTGCCATCATCGGCCTGGAGTTCTACAGCGGGAAGCTGCACCGAGCCTGCTACACAAACAATTCAGGTGGGGAGAAGGGCTTTGCACCCTCTTTGCATCCCCTGGGTGGAAGACAGCTGGAACGAGTGTGTGGTGCCATTGTAGGAAGTCCAGGGCTGAGAAGATCCTGAATTTTGCTTCACATGCTTCAGGCATTGGCTGGTTGGGTTCCAGATGTCCCAGTTTCTTAGGGAGCAGCTTGCATGCAGCCGGGGCTAATCCCAGCTGGGTCCCCTGCTCTACCCCAAACCTATCTGCATCCTCCCTTGCTTGTCCCCTGCCTCTCTCTTATCTCTGCTTCCTTTGCCTCTCTGCTGTGTGCTCGCAGGTGAACTAGAGGAGCTGGACCCCCCCCATCCATGTGGGGTGCAGGGTTGCCCCTCAGGTTACGAATGCCGGGAGTGGATCGGTCCCAACGACGGGATCACGCAGTTCGACAACATCCTCTTTGCTGTGTTGACCGTCTTCCAGTGCATCACCATGGAAGGGTGGACCACAGTCCTGTACAATGTGAGTAGCGCTGCTTTGGGGTCTCTTTGGGTGGCTGGGGGTGGAGATGGGGAGCTGGAGACGGTATTTCTGTGTGCTGGAAACATGTGAGATCCTGCAATTTCCTTTGTGATGGAGATGGGGTCAAGTTCTTCTAGTTTGGGCAGGAGATGGGGAAGAGAGGAGCGTGTTACCTGTCTCTGGGACAAGGTCTTGGCCCCCATCTCTGGGCTGGTTGTGCAACCCGTTGCAGAGAGCAAAACCTCGTGTGCACGAGCTGCAGCAAGCCTCCTGCTTGAGACCTGACCCTGGGGGACGGAGATGCATCCTTACTTCCCTCCTCCTCCTCCTCCTGTGCTCCCCAGAGCAGCCCTGTAAGGGTGGACGTGATTTCTGGGCACTCTGCATCTGCTTTCCCTGCAGATGGATGTGCCTGCATCCCTGCGGTGGGTCGGGAAGCCCCAGGGCTGGGCTCAGACCCCTCCCCGGTGCAGGGACAGCATTTCGGTGTCCTACAGGGAGCTGGGACGTGTGGTGTTCGTGCTGCAAACATCTGTTGGCGCTGATGGAGCAGGGAATGGCTGGGCCAGGTTCCTGTGCTTTGCAGCGCTTAGGGAATAACGTGGGGGCAAAGCTGGGAGCAGGAAAAAATGCTACAGGTGATCACAAAGTGCAATATCTTTGTGGGCAATTGGCTGTATACGTACATTTTCGTTTATGGGCTAGAAGCAACCGTGCTAGTTCTGTTCCCAGCCTAATTTCAGCCCTAATTTCGGTGTCATTGCACTGGGAATGGTTTTATTCCATGGTTCCTGTAATGCCTGGAGATTTGCGAAGTGGCATTGCTCTGCAGGAGGCAAATTGGATGGCTTGTGATGGGGAGACATGCTTCAGTAGTTACTTTGTCTTGAGCAGAAAGGCTGGTTTTTAACCCCAGGTGAAGGCAGCGTTGGGGTCCCCCTCCCACTCGGTCTATCCCAGGGTCCTTCTGGGGGTGTAGGATGGCGTGCGTGGTAGAGGCACCATAATACCCTGGCTGGGGTAAAAAGGGGAGAGTTCCTGGCAGGGGTTTGACCTTACCTTGAGCATTCCGTTTTCCATTTCCAAAAGGAGACGACGGTGTCAGGATCCTGCCGCTTCGGGCGGGGAAATTGGGAAGGATGAAACCACCTGGGTGTTCAGACCAAAAAAAAAGACCATTTCTTGGCTGCTTCTGGTGTATCAGTGGTTGACTAGAGGGCTTATTACCCAGGCATAATTAAATATCGGAGGAAAGGTGTTTTTTCCTGCCTTTAACGTGGCTGGGCAGCTGCTGCCCGCTCACGCTGCAGCAGGGCAGCCCGTGCATGCCCAGCACTGCCCGTCCCCGGTGCCAGCAACCTGCCCTGCACCTTGTTTCTTGTGTTAGTGGCTGTTTCTCTGCAAAAGCCAGGGACTGCTTCCGTCGGCGCTCCTCACGTCCCCCTCTCCCTGTCCTTCGGCGCTTGCAGCCATCGGCAGCGAAGCTCCCCCGTCCTCAGCCCCCTTTTTTAACTTACGGTCTGATCGACCCTGAGGGTTTGTATCGGAGGTTCCCAAGAAAGTCTGGTCTCCTGCCGTTTGGGATGTCCTTGCTGGGAAGGCTGGAGCTGATGCATTCGGTGTCTGGGATTTGCTGATCCATTATCTGGATCTTACTGGAGGATAAGGATGGGAGATGCTGCTGGGAGCGCTGAAAACCATGCTCTGCAGCACCTACCCTGCGGGATGCCCTGGTTACCACCATAGCTGCCAAACTGGGGGCTCTCTGGGATACTTGGGCCCCGTTATCCAAATAATCTACCTGGCACCAGTTGCAACACCAAACAGACACTCTCTGTCATGCTGTCCCTGAGGGCTGGGGCCATCGGGTGCCTCCCTTTCCCGCTCCTCCGCAAAGAACCAGATATCACTTACCTATAATGGAAAGGATTTGGGACCTTCCTTGGCTTTTAATTGAATGAGGATTTGGGACTTGATGGGGTAAAATGCTGATGATTCACTCTGGGAGGCGGCGAGGGATGGACACTGTTCCCAGCACTGTCGGGCTGCGCCCTCCCCGGGGACACGGGCTGTCTTGCAGGGTGCCTCTAGCAAAGGCTGTGGGTGCTCAGTCCTTTTGCTACTTGAGGGCAGAAAATTAGCTTCTGCCTTTCTTTTTTAATTAGAAAAATGAGGCACACACGTGAGGGGATGCTAGAGGAGGGCTGGGCATGGGTGGAAAACCACTGGGATGCTTTTGCCACCACCTTCATCTCTCGGAACAGCAAACCAGAGCAGGCTCCCACTACCAACCAGCATGGACCTTGCTCCAGGTTTTTGGGGATCAGCAGGAGGCTCTCTGCTTTCCTACCAGGGTAAAGCGATGGGAGGCTGAGTCCTTGCAGGTTAACACCGCAGCCTTGCAGAGGAGAGGGAGATGGGAAGAAAAACCACTTTAGCTGTTTCTCAAGGAAACCGCTCGCTCTACAATTCCCTTGTGGAACTGTATCGTGATTTCAAGATCCATTTTTCCACAATTTTACTGGGTCTAGAAGCGTGGCTCCCGGAATTTGTAGATAGCTTCATGAAAAGCTAATCAGCCCTGTGGTACTTTCCACATGTGTCGTTTCATGGGTGTGCTTGCCTTTTGCCTTGTCTTCCATCAGCCTTGCTTGCGTCTCTTCCTAGGTAGAAATCACAATATAGGTTAAAAAAAATATGAAAAAGCCTTATTCTGTGGGGTGTTATGGCTTTTCCAGCTCCCATCCCTGGGAGCCTGTAAGACTTCAATTTCTTTTAGAAAGGAGTTTTAGCTTTGTGGCTCCTTTAGCTGTCTCTGCAGTCCAAAACAAGGGCTAAGGGATATTTTGATTTTATTCTTATCCTGGAGCAGGTGTCCTGGGCTGGCTACAGACCAAACCTGATTTCTGTAGGGACCAGAGGGAAAAATAATGCTGGCAAAGAGACTCGTTGTCCTACTTCTCCACCTCTGCCACTGTGCCGTCATGGGTCAGGGGTTGGGTTGTAGTTTTGTCATTAAACGGTGATGCTGGGGTCTGGGGGTGGTAGGGCCATGCCAGGGGGTGCTGAGCACTGGGTTTGGCTGGGCATGGCACAGGCATTCGCTGGTGCTGGTGGCTTTGGATGCTCAGCCTGGATCCCCTGGTCCCCGAGAGCAAACAGTAAAGGAGTTTGAAATCTTCCTCTGAAACACCAACTCCAGGGGCTGTATTTATTCACTGGGATTGTTTATGTGCTTTTCTCATTTGGAAGCACTCAGCTGCTGTGCTTGCAGGTAGCGAGGAGGAGCCTGGCTTGGCAGAAGCTGCCACTCTCCTCTTCCCCTCACGCTGAGATGGGAAGGAAAACACCCATGGGAAGCACGTGCTGGGGCCGTGGGCTTGTCTGGTAGGGTCTTTGGGTAAAGGGGTCAGCCCTGCCTGCTCTGGACGGGTCCCTTGCGCAGAGCATTGCTCTGTGCCCTCTGGAGCTACCGGAGCCAGTAAAACCAGCCACGTGGCATGAGGACCACAACCTCTGGGAATTGGTTAGTCCAGGACAAACGAAAACACAAGTGCACGGAGAAAGTTGCTTCTTACAGCTTGCGGGAGCGATGCAAACGTGGATGGATGCAGGCAGGAGAGCCAGGGCTGCCTGCACCTCCTGGTAGCGCTGCTCCCGCGGACTGAGGCCACCGGGAGCTGCAAGCGGTTGCAGTTGGACGTGGTTGCTGTGGTTGCAGGTACAAGCACGAGCATATGTCCAGCTGTGGTCCTAGGCACCCTCTCCTCAAGCTGGGAGAGGCTCCAAGCGCTTCACAACTGCAGCACAGCCACGTCGGAGACCCACAGCCATGGATCTGGCTGTCAGATTGGACTCCTGATATTAATGCTGTGGCCTCAATAAATTCCTGAGTGTCAGAGCAACCTCTGGACAGGCAGGAGTGCCTGCATGGCAGCAGTAACCAAGCCGTAGGCAGGTTGTGCAAAGACCCAACTAGACCTTGCACATGGCCGTGGCTGTTAGCAGCGATGGGTAAAAGCATTTCCCTCCGAGGCACAAGCATTAAAGCAGCGCTGGAAGAGCAGCCGCGCTGCTAATTAAAAATGCATGGCAAGGCCTAATGGGAGCTAGCTGGCTGCAGTTGCTTGCTGTAAACCCAGAAGGCCTCTTGTGGCACAAAGGACTGGGACTAGAGGGAAGCAGGAGGGCAAAAAACTACAGGGAGCCCTCGGAGATGCCAAGGCTGAGTGCTGGGAGCCTTCTGGGTGCTTTTGCAGGAGGAGAGAATTTACTGGAGGAAAGAGAATCAAGGCCATGATGGCTTCCAAAATACCTACCGATAGGCAGCAGCTGTGGGCACATCCAAAGGGGATGAAGTGGATCTCGCCACGTGCAGAGGTTGGGGTTTCGTGCTGCTGGGTGCGGGGCCGGGTTTCCAAAAGTTGGCTTGGGCGGGTTTTGACCATGAAACACCAACCCTGAGATCTTCTGCAGCAGCCTGGGTTTCGAATATGGTGAAGCATCCCTCCTTTTTGAACCAGGCGCTGTTCAGGCAGTCCTGATTTGGGGTCTGGGGAAAGGGAGGTGTGTTAAATCACCTTGCTGGTGCACGTGGATCAGAGATGAATGCAAGGCTTGGCGGTCCCGCTCCCGGTTCCCCAGTTGCACTAGATGAGTGGTCTTGGAGGGGCTCAGCTGAGAAATCTATTGCAAAGCAGTTATTTTTTCGTGTGTGAGTGTACAAAATTGCTCATTCCTTGTTGGCATAAATTACCGGGGTGTCGGGGTCGTGCCGTGGGGTCCTCAGCACTCAGCTGCTCTCCCTGAAGCACCTCCGTGTGAACACTGTGAGTGGGACCTGAGCATCGTGCAGGCCTGGGTGTTTCTCCTCTTGCCCTTTGGAGAGCAAGGGCAGTGCCTGGCTTTACGTGGGGCAGCCAGGGGTCAGTGGAATTAATGACTTGCCCAGCGAGGAGTTTGCTCCTGCTGGGGTTTGCTTGGACCTGGACCTGAGCTGGAAAACCTCCCTGGGCACTGGTGCTTCCAGGAGTTACTGCAGCTCCTTTGGACATTGGTGCCCATCCCTTGGGGTCCCTGCTCCCAAGGTGAGGGTTGGCCACATGCCGAGGGTCGTAGGGACTCCTCAGCGAGGGGCAGTGATGCAAAGACCACCCCAAAACAGCACCTGCCCTGACACCACGGTGATGGGCAGAGCACTGGCAGAGCTCGGTACGGCAGTGGTCCCGCAGTGGGGGGCTGAGCGTGCCCTGCTGCTCCTCCGGGCTCTACGGAGGGTGAAGCTGGGAGTGTGGTGGGTAACTCCCAGCAAGGAGCCGTGCTGGCTGGAGCTGGTCTCTGGGGAGAGGAGGAGGAGGGAGAGAGGCTGGAGAGTGAAGGAGTGGGGAGGGATGTTGAAAAGGGGAAAACCACTTGGCTTTTCAGCCCTCTGTGCCCTGGGATATCGCCAGGCTCTAGAGCTGGAACTCTTGCACAGAGAAAAGGGCGTCCATTCCTGTGTGTTTTAAATTAAAACGCAACACAAAAAATATCCTGTCGGGGAGGTATGAAAATTTAATCAACACCCAGTGCTCTTAGCAGCTCAGTAGCAAGCACAGATCTTAATGCCTCTGCAGTTATTCCCGGCGGCTCCCGGCCGGGCAGGCGAAGCAGGGTGTACCGTGTGCTGGAAGGGGGGGACGGGGTCCTGCCAAAAAGTCCCCAGCACTGGTGGCACCGCAGGACAGACCCCCTTCCCGCTTCTTCCTCTGAAACGTGCAAGGCCGAGCGTTTTAAATGCGATTAAGTTAGCGAAGACTTCCGAGAGGAGACTACAAGTGCCACCCTGAAGGTTTCAAACCTTCCTAACTTTTAAGGAAAACGAACTGTCTTTCCCCAAATGGCTCTGCGCCAGACCCTCGCCAGCTTGCCAAATGTTCCTGCCTTTCCCCCCCCACCCCCTTTTCCCTCTTGTGTGTGTGTGTGCTGAAATGACACAGCAAGAAACAAACTGTGTCTGCTGGATCCCCAGCTTTGCAGGCATGTTCTGTCACAAGCTCCCTGCCCACACCCTCCTCCCTGCCCGCGCGGGAAAATCTTGCTCCTAGACCCGCTCCTGACAGGAATTGGGGAGCTGGGAGGCTGCCGGAGGCACTGATGCTCCGGCACCGATGCTCCAACACCGATGCTTCAGCACCACCCAACAACTCCAGGCTCAAGGAGGGGAGGTGGCAGGGGGTCTTGGTGCTTGGCCTCTCCCGTTGCTCATCTTTGTTAAACCTGTAATTTCATTCATGGGTTTGGTGCTGGAAGTTGTGCCGTTGAGGCTTTGCAAAGGTGCTCCCGTGCCTCTGTGTCGGTGCGTGCGCTGCTGTGCATCAGGGCTGGAGTTGAGGAGGGTATCAGCGTGAGTTGGGGTCCTCGAATGAGGTTGCATGTGGGTCTGTTGCCCCAGATCATCGTGATCGGAGCTGGAGGTGTTCCTGCATCTAGGAAACATATGACGGGTCCTGAGCTGTCTCTCTGGGCTGGCAGCGTGTGTGATTTCGCAGTGGATCAGAGCAGAACAGAGCAATAATTGGACTTCGTGCCCACATCAAATGATTTGCAAACACTTGATTTTTAGTATTGCTTCTAGCAATGCTTTTTTTGCATTTAGAAAACAGAAAAAATGATATATTTGGTTGGGTTTTTTTTTTTCCCATTTCCCTACTCCTTCCCAACACGCTCATGGACACAAGCAATGCTGAGCTTTGTGCACCCCTCCGCAGGGACTCCTGCTTATCCCCTGCACCCCAGAGCCAGCGAGAAAAGGCACGCTGCCGGCAGGGAATGGGGCAGGAGGCGCTCAACCTGCCCGGCGACCCCGGCCCCGGGCCGGGGGTCCCGCCGCCGGCCAGCTCCGGCCCTTGCAGAGGAAATGTACCCATTTCCTCATTAACCTGATTTGGGAAAGCAAAGCATTTTCATTCAGATCTTGTCCAGTGCTGGGGTCGCTGATGGATACCAGGCGGGAGGGAAGCATGGCCCTGCATGCTTCATGATCAAATTACCCCTATTAAAGGGAAGAAAGAGATCTGTTACTGCGCTGGGGAGAGCAGCAGCGGGTGTTGAGGTCTTTTGGGGGGGAGCCGGTTAGGCCAGGGAAGCTGCTGTAAGGTATTGTATTAATTATTTTTTTCCCCCTTTTGCTGGGGCATGGAGATTTTGAAGCTGTTCCTGCCGGCCTGAGTGTGTTTCTTAGCCACGGTTTGCAGGGAAGGTCAGGGTGAGAGCTGTGGAGGTGATGCTGGGGGGATGGCATCAGCCATGGTGGGGGCCTGGTTCCCATCAGGAATTGCCAAGCCAAGGATTTGGCATGCAACGCATGGGAGCTGTGGCGGTTTTTCACCCGATGGCCCCGGAGCACCCGATGTCCCGGCAGGCAGCAAGCCCCTGGGGAGGCAGGCAGGCGCAGTGCCTGGGGCAAAGCCTCCTGAGATCCTGGCTTTCCCCATCATCCTCAAATCCCCTTGCTAGGATTGCAGCTGGGGTGGGGACAGGCAGACATCTCCTGCCCAATTGGGACGGGTTGATCACCCCGTTAAAGCCTGCCTGAAATGTAGGCAAAGGCATGGGTCCCAGTGGGAGCTCTCCGTGGGGTGGAAGATCCCTGGCAGTGGACCCCAGTGAGGGCAGGATGGGGCCACACATGCCGCTGGAGGTCCCATGGATTTCCCCCCTGTCCCGTAGTACAACTCTGCCATATCCCCTGAGCACGTCATGGCCAGTTGGTCACAGTAATTAATGTATATTACACCAATCTAATTATGTGCCATTTTGGTCTGGATTCGAACAGAAAACAGAGAGTATTTCTCCTAACACAGATGGATTTTGAGAGCTTATGGAGCATGAGCATGGGCTGGTGATGTTGGCCAAGGTGGTCGTGGAAGTCTCCAGGACACATGTCCTGCTGGGAAGGGGCAGAAAGCTCCTCATCTCTCTAGGGACAACCTGCAGTGGGAGCCCAGCCCTGTTACTAGACACCGGAGAATCAACAGGGTTGGATTGCCATCTGAATCAAGTCCCTGTGTCCTGCTGCTCCCCGTATGAGTTGGGTGCCCGCAGCTCCAGTCCCCCTCTCCAAGCTGGTGGGCAATGAGCAGCCCTTCAAGGTGCCCTGCACAGGCAGAACATGCTCCCTGTTTATTTTTAGGTGGGAGAGACTGAATTTGTGTTTGGTTTTTTTTTTTCTTCCCCTGTAGCAAAGAAACCCTAAAGTTTCCCATGTGAGTGCAGCCCGAGGGAGGGTATGAGTGGGCTGTGAGCTTGTGCTTTGCATTCGGCTCGGGTATATATTTAGATTTCTTTAGATTTCTGGCCCCCTGAGTGAGACCTGCTTTTGCAGCTCCCTGTGCCTTTTCCCGCCCTTTGACAAAAAACATTAAAAAAAACCCAAAACAAAACACCACAAGAGCTGCCATAAGAATAACCCCGTGCTGGGGGTTGAGAAGCGGGGGCTCCTTCGCCAGGTGGGGACCCACCATGCCGGCTCCGTTACCCCACGAGGCTCCTGTTCCCACACCTTGGTGGTGTCATTTGTCAGTTTGGAGGCAGCGGGATGGGTTGTGTCCGAGATGTGAGTGTGGTGATTCCGCTTCAGCTGGGGTTCTCCACCGATGCCTTGGCATGAGGAACGTCTTGGGCGCGTTGTCCCTTGGGGAAGCTCTGCCTCCTCAGTCTTCAGCAGCACTTGTTGGTTGTGTTGGTGTCTCGGGTGTACCTGGAGGTGGTAGCAGATGTGGTTCTTGGTCTGGTGGCCATGGGAGAACTTGGGTGGTGGTGGTTTAGGCTGGTGGGTGCATAATGAGAAGGTGGTTGTCTTAAATGGAAGGGAAGAAGCAGCAAAGATCAGCCACCAGGCAGCTCCTTCATTTCTCAAAGGGCTTTGGGTGAGTGGCAGGACCTGGTTTCCAGCAGGGAAGGTTTCCAGGGAGCTGAGCATTGCTGCGAGGCTGGGGCAAGAGCAAGGAATTTCTTTGCTAAAGGAGTTACCTCATTCATGTAATTTGGGGATGGAACTCCCTGTGTCCACCCTCACTTCTGCACACGACGACCTTCTGGCACCTTCAGCAAAGGGGAAAAACCCCATGGGAAGGCACAGTGGACCGAGGCGATGAACCATTCCTTACGGAGCAATGTTAAGAACAAACAATACCCCAGAGGGATGGGAAAGGGACTGCTCAGCAAAGACAGCGACATCTTGATGCCGAAGAAGTTGGGAAGGGCTACAGGAGCTGCCAAAAGTCACGCCGACACGGACCTCACGAGGGATGCTCCAAGGGGCGGCGAGCACTTCCACGCCTCTGCAGAGGGAAACAAGGCACGGGGAAGCGATGGCTGGGGAGATTTGGGCACGGATGGATATTTCACCCCGGCTTTTGCTCAGCACAAAGGCAGAGGCTACGTTATCCCTGGGTAATGGGAAGATGGACGCAGCCGTGAGTGCAGCTGATGTGGAAGCCAAGTGCCAGGACCATTGCGCCCATCAGCCCGGCTTCCCCCACCCCGCTCTTGGAGGGAGCTGGCACATGTAATGGCAGGTCTGGTAACAAGTATTTTTAACAGCTCCATCGAGTTGGGGGAGGCACCATCTGACTGGAGAATAGCGAACGCGATGCCTATATTTAAAAGTGGGGGGAGGAGGGGGAAAAAAACTGTAAGGCAGGCAGGAATAGGACTGTAAGCCTGACCTCGATTGCATGCCATTTCGGAACAGATTTGGAAGGCAAGAGAGGAAAATGAATCATGGGTTTGCCAAAGGTAGGTCACGCCAGGCTAACCTGGCATCGGAGACCTGGAAACGTGTAGAGCTGCTCTGTGTAGTAAAGCTTTTGCTATGGGGAAGTGTTAATGAAGCAGAGAAGAGGGGAAGGAGAAGAGGAGCTCTGCGAGGCTGGCAGGGAAGCGAGCAGCGTTGGGATGGCGCTGGGTGGTGTTGAGGGGACGTCGCGGCTGGCGGTGACCGGCGGAGCTCCTCGGGGATGAGTCACGGGCTTTCCTGCTTCGAGCCTTCCCAGGGGGCACGGAGGCTGCTACCCTGGGCTTGTAGGAGTTTGAGGGCTGGAGGAAGAGCTGTGGGATGCAGCGAGAAATGGAAAGCCATGTGCGTGTTGAGGAACAGCAAAGATATCTCCTAGGAGCCCAGGTCTTGCCGATTGGGAAGCGGCAGTGTGGAGGAGGAGGATGGGATGAGCAGGTGACCGCGGGCTGCCTTGCAGGTTTGCAGGCAGGATGGCAGAGTCTTGGTAGCATCGTGCAGGGATGGAGCAGGACCCATTGGGGTCACTCGCTTGGGTCCCCTGCATCCAGGGAAGATGAACTGAGCCTGGACTGGAGCAGGGAAGGGGCTACTAGATAAAAAACCTGGGAGAGCCAGTCATACGAGAGAGATGGAGGAACCTAGCTTTGGCTAGCAAAGCAGAGGCTGGGGGGGGCCGCGAGAGCTA
>NW_010230359.1:58540-59236 GCF_000690775.1 Eurypyga helias | reverse complement strand
AAAGAGTATTTCAGCCAAAGGCCAACGCTGGTGAAAGAATAGAGAGATATATAAAATGTCCACAAATAAATTTAAGCTGAAAATCAGAGCAGCCATTAGAGAATCTGCCCGAGGAGCCTTCCAGTGGAAATAGTGAGGTTTTAAGGTAGACAAAAGTCGGGGGGAGATTGCATGACACAAGTTGGTCTGGACTCAGCAACGCTGCGGGACCCTGGCAGTCCATGTCCTCTCTCAGGCAAATGGAGCCAGAGTTGGCGGTTCCTTTGGTTTCCTGGGCAGATGTGCTTCAGCGTTGGGAGCGGAGAGGTGGGAATACATCCCCTCATGTGTTCACGCACACATACTGTTCTCCGTGCTGGTGTCCTGCTCAGGCCGAGGGCTTGCACGATGCCTTGAAGGCTAATGCCATGGCAAATGGTGCTGTTGGAGCAGAGCGTGGTGGCCTGGGTGTCTCTGGAGGGTAGTGATGAGCGTTGGCTATATGGGATTCCCACACACCATTCCCACCTCCTTGACCTGACTCCTCCCATGGCCCCAAGAGAAGGGGCTGGTGGTGGACTGGGGCTCTTGAAAGAGGCAGGACCTCGAGAAGATGCACATGGTTTGCCCGGTACTGAAGGAGGAGGGTGGTGAGTCTTGCCACATGCTTTCCCCAACCTCAAAATCCTTATTGCTGCTGTGTGCCAGGCGCTTCTC
>NW_010230359.1:43495-58473 GCF_000690775.1 Eurypyga helias | reverse complement strand
GGCTCGGTGTCACGGTGGTGTGGACGCCTGGCTGAGGATCCTGCTGTGACCCTTGGTCACCAAAGGAAGATCCCAGCACGGTGGCTTTCTCTCCTTTTCGGAGATGTGCTTCTCCCCGTGCAGAGCCTCGTCTCCTGCACTGGCTGACCGGGAGAGGTGGTGCCAATGACTCAGATGAAGATGAGGGCTTAATTAGCATGGGGAGAGGGAGGGGAGGGAAGAGAGAGAAAAGAGAGTCTTTCATTGCAACAAGATTGATACCACCTCCCCCAGACAGTCACGTTCTGCCGCATCACCCTCCAGCCCGGCGTCATGTGCGCTGTGCCTGACACCGGAGGACAAATGGGGCCTGGGAAGCGGCTGCGAGGTACAGAGGGGCACTGCTTTATTAAAAGCCTTGGTGAAGAAATGTCTGGAGGTATAGAGCAGGGCTTGCCAGCAGCCTTTTTGGCTGTCGGGTATAGCCCTGCGGTTAGTGTGACTCTCAGCTCCTTGGGGCTGGGGTAATGCACGCGGGGCCAGAGGGTGCCTGCAGGGTATTAGCCACAATGCCATCAGCAAAACACCCTTTTGAAGGTGTGTGGCTTGTCTTCACCAGCCCCTTTCCCCCTGTGCATGGAAGGACAAGCATCAGCTGCCTCTTCTTCAGCTGCCAGCTTTCCAAGCCACCCTATAAATCTTTCCCTCTTAACTGGCGCCGAGGATGCTTTGCCCTGTCTTGGTGGGATGCACAGGGGAGCACTGAATCAAGCTGCTGGGGGGTTGGGCACGCTCAGGGTGGCCCCCATGCCCTCAGAACCCCATTTTCATGCTGCAAGGCCTTGCACCTCCAACTACACCACAGTCTTACAGCCCCTGCACCCTCTCAGGGATGGTAGGAGGAGGCAGAGGAGAGCAGTCCTGCCTGATGAGGGCTGGAGAAGGTGGCTGGGGTGGGGTGCTGAGGGTCATGGGGGCACTGCTGGCTGGCAGCCCCTGGCTGGACATGCCTGCCTGCACAGGGAGCTGTCTGGTGCCCATCAAGGCCCAGCAGGCATGGCCACATCACCCTGAGGAGCCTGGAGGGAGAATCCCTAATGCACCCTCCCTCTGCCCCGGGTGCGGGTGGTTGAATGTAACATGACACGTGTTGTTTCTTCTTTTCCCCCTCCAGACCAATGATGCCTTAGGAGCCACCTGGAACTGGCTGTACTTCATCCCCCTCATCATCATTGGATCCTTTTTCGTCCTCAACCTTGTCCTGGGAGTGCTGTCGGGGTAAGCGAGATGCTGTCCTCCCCTCCAGACCATGCCCATCGTGTGTCTCCGGTCCCCGAGGTTGGCCTCTGGTATCATCATGCCCTCTCGACCCCAGCAGCTGGTTTCCCCCATCCCCTCCATGCCTGCCTCACATCAAAGGATCGTTCCCTGGCTTTGCTTAGCTCCTTTGCTCCCCGGGGAGCCAGGAAAGGGGAAGCGTTGTCGCTTTCTGGTTGTCTCGCCTCGCTGAAGGGCTCATGGTTTTGGTCACCGAATGGTTTGGGTTGGAAGGGAACTTAAAGATCGTCTGGAGAAATAGTCCCTGTTGATTTTATGACTGGTTGGGACCTGCTGGAGGGGAAAAATGTGGGGGGGACATTATGGAAATGTGAGTCTGGGACGTGTTTGCAGCCGGGTGCGTGTTTGCTGGCTGATGGAATGTGGTGGGCATGCACTGGGATGGGTTTGGGGTACACGTGAGAGTGATGTGGGGCACCTCCATGCTGTGTGGGCTGTGGTTGGGAGGTTGTGCCCAGCGCTGGTGCCCAACACGGGATGGGGTAAAGGAAGGGCTGCCTGGGTTGGACAAACCAAGGACATGGGGACAGCACAACTATCCCTGTTCTGCTCTTCCCAGGGGAAAGGAGGTTTTAATCCAAGCCATTAAGCTGGGTTTGGAGAGAAAAAGGCTTCTTGTCTCCATGACAATGGACTGCGGTTGCATAAGCACATCCTCAACCGCTGGCAGGGGTTGGTGCACGGGGAAAGCATGTCCTCTCCTGCACTGGGAGGGGGACGTGGGCTCCCCTGCCCTTGTCACAGGCAGCAGTGGGTCCCCTGTGCCTGGCAGCAGGTAATTTTTTCCCTAATTGCCCATCATGGTAAAAAAAAAAAGCTGCCGTAGCACTGGTTTAGCCAATTGGAAAGCCCTTAGATGCAGGGATCAATGTGGAGACTGGTCCTGGCCATCTCTGTCCCTGTCCTAAGTGTCCCTGTGATGTGATCGTGGTGGTTTTAGGAGCAGCAGGATGGTCATCAGGGTATGTTGGTGGGTTGAATTTTCCCAGGTCTCAGTCTGGGGTCTGACTGATTCCAGGGGCTCTGGGGACAGGCTGCAGGAAGGGCTTCAAGCTGCCTTGCAGGGAGGGAGCTCTTACGGAGGATGAAGACACCCGAGCAGTGTTGAGTGGCTTTCCCATTTCTTATGCCACCATCCAGCTTGGGGATTTGAGCAAAGCCTGGCTGGGTGTCCCTGTCAAGCAGGAGCTTTCCTGCAAAAACCCTGAGAAGGGAAACTAGGAAGCTCAGGGCTAGGCAGCTGGAAAAGCCCCTTACTGCCACGTTGGATCATGCCAACGTAGCCTGTTGTGTGGACACTGAGGCTTTTGGTGCTGGTAGGATGCTGAGAGCAGCCCGGACACGGCAAGGTGGCACTGCTCTGCCCTGCAAGCCACTGGCAGGAGGACCATGGGGTGGCTGTTGGGATGCCCAGTCCATGTTCTGGTCCATAATGGGTGCTTGCCTGTGCCAGGACTTCACCAGGCAGCTGTTCCCGCGCTCGCCGAATTGGATACCGTTGTCTAGGGCTCTTCCCAGGCGCCGGCTGGCATTTCAACTGTTTGTTTATTGCTAATAGGGTTTGTATTGGGGAAGGATGCAAGTGGGTGGGTGGCCTAATTGGCAATGGAGATGCTCTTGTGGCGTGCCAGATACCTAGGGAAAAGCACGACTGCTCAGCTCCCCGGTGGGCTGAGCGAGGTGAGCGGAGGCGGCGAGCTGGGCTCTGCCACCCCATGGCAAGGCCACCGTTCGTGCCCTCCTGCCTGGCCACGGCCAGGGATGCAGGCCCTTGGCTGTGGTGTAGCACACCCTCGCCAAATCTGCTGCTGGAGCCGCGGAGGGGTGCACTGTGGGGCGGGAGAAGGGAATTCTGCGCACAAACGATGCACGTCCTCGAGTGCTGTAAGAAGGGCTTCGTTCCTCATTTTGCTTGCTTCGTCTTTGTGGTTTTTAACACTTCTCACAATCCTCTCGTGCTGGATGAGAGCACTTGGCTCTGCCGCGGAGGGGAAAGAGCGACCTTTCCATCCCCCAGCCTCGGAACTGGATGAGCAGCCAGGGTCTGGCTGGATCCCCTTGCACGCCCCACTGCTGGGCTGAGCTGGGAGGAGAAGGTCATCTTGGGGATGAGCTCCATGGAAACACCTCCACACGGAGGAAACCTTTCCCTGGCATCACGGCACTGATCTGGGGAAGGCAGGCAGCCGTGCCCGGCTAGCCGAAGTCGCGGTCGCTCTGTTAACTCGGGGCACAACGGTGAGCAGCGAGTCCTGGTAGCACGTTTGCAAAAACCTGGACACACGTCGCTCGCGAACCGCACCATCTGCACCGGCGAGTAACGAGGTCCGCTCGGGATTTCCAACCCTCTTCCCCAACTTCACGCTCACGAGCTGCTGCAGAGCTGCCTCTCTGCCCTCGCTTCATCTCGGCAGTGGGTTTTCTTTGGGGGGAAAAAGGAAAAAAACCCAAACACCCGAGGCTGGTGCTGAATACGAAGAGGCTGCAGGAGGACATTTGTATGTTTAACTTGCCACCATCAGAAGTTTGCCGGAGCCCAGATTTAGCAATCTTCTGGTTGCGATGCGCATCTCTCCCAACAGTCAGTTCCCCAACTGTTAAGCTGAGGCATGACCTCCGTGATGTAAACAGCCTGGATCCATCTGCTCCTAAGCACAAAGTATGTGGGAGAGGAAAAGAAATGATTTCCATCATACCGAGGCTCCTCGATTTTTCTCTCTAAATATTAACGCGCGCACATGCACTGGGATCGCATGCAACGCTATTAAGAGGAGATGGATTCGCTCCAGGCAGGGGCTTGGAGAGCCAGTTCTTCTGGGGCTTTGGCATTTATTACTGTGTCTATTAACTTTCCCCCTCTATGGGTGCAATTACGGATCAATTAATTTTAACTGGAAGCAGGAAGGGAAAAAAAAAATTGGCCCTGTTCCTCTCTGAGAGATTTTTGCAGGTAGGAAGCCCAAGGAGATGTGACTGCTCAGCTTTTAAAGCTACACAAGCTACTGGAATAATCCTGGCAGAAGAGAGTCAGCGGGAGCGAGTGACAACGGAGCATCAGCCGAAATGCCCTGTTTTCTGCCACGTGGCAGCCGGTGGATTTGCGAGCTTGGGAAGATCCCAAGACCTGTGTTGAGTGCTGCATCCTGAGGTTGGTGTCATCCAGGGGCGGGATGCACCTGCGGGCTCTGCATCTCATCCCAGGGAGAAGGGCTGTCGTGCGCAGAGGGTAGCACACCTCAGCCATCTGCCCTGGGGGTGGGACCCCCGCCTGCCCTGCGGCTGACGGCCGGGTGCTGGCAGCGCCCTGCGGTCAGCTGGCTCCGAGTCAGCGGGATGCAGAAGCTGCACGTGCCCTGTGCCGGGGATTTGCAAAAGTCTGCTCTTCCATCTTCATGCGGTGCTTTTGGGTTTGGTTTTCTCAGCTGTTTCTCACGTAAAATGCTTTAGATCTGTGCGTTCGTGCTGCATCTCCAGAGCGGCAGGATCGGGGCGATGCACGGTGCTGCGGGAGCAGTGGTGCCCCCCCAGGAATGACAACAGCTCACCGCTGGCCCTGTCCTAGCAGAGGTCCTGCCTGTTTTGTCCCTCCTGACGAGTTGTTGGCTTATGTCTAGCTTGGTGCTGGGAGCAAGAAAGCGAAGGAGTGAAGAGAAAAAAAAAAATCAGCCACGCTTGGAGGAATAACTTTGAGAACTCATGTGGAGTTTCTGAGACCAGATGGGGTGTTTTTTGACTCTCTTCTGTCTCCCTTTCCCCAGCCCTTGCAGAGAAAATCTGGGTTGTGATCACCCTCCTCCATTCATCGCAGCTGTTGAGGGCTGGTCGACTCCTTTCCCCTATCCAGTCTTGTACTTCCAGTCCCTTTCCAGGGTGACAAAGCTGCTGTAATCACCAATCTTCGTGGAGTGCAGCAATAGCTGAGTGTGCGCGGAGTGGAAGGGGTTGCTTCCCGACCTGGGAAGGCTGGAGCCTTGGGTCTGCCAAGGAGAAGACCTCTGGAAGCTGATGGCAAAGCAAGAAGTTGAGCATGGTGGCAAGAAAAATGAAATCTATCTGCCTTGTACCAAACGAGAGTAATTTAAATCCTCCTAATTGCCTCTACTCATCCTGGTGATGTTAAGTCTTTTCTCCCTTTAAGTCTTTTCTGCCCCCCACCCCCAGCTCTTGCACTAAGCCTTTGAAAGAAACGACTAATGTTATAATTAAAGGATCAATTTGGCAAGATTTCTTTGTCTTAAGATCTTCTTTCTTTCAGGTTGGGTTAGCGCTGTGTTCCCAGTCTCCAGAGAGTTTTCTTCAGCTCCTTCAGGAGCCTTCTCTACCATCTCTGAAATCTTTTCACTTCACTTAATTTGAATTTTTTTTCCCATTCAATTTTGAGGCATAACAAACGATGAATAAAATTAAGTTTTATAGCAATTAATAATAAGGGTGTTGAAGGAACAAATGTACATTTTCAATGGAGGCAGGGTGTTGGTTTTTTTTTTTTATGGCTCCACACAAAACCTGGGCTCTGCGTATTCGAGCTGGATCAGGTAGTTTGAAGCCAAAAATGCTGGGACGAGGATTAATGTCTCGGAGGTAGGCAGTTTGTGGAGGGGAAAGCAGGGAGATGCATTGCCATGATGCAGGAAAGCTGCTGAGGTGATGAGGGATAGCAAGATGCCAACAAACATGCCCAAGAAGAATTTTCTTGGAAGCGTGAAAGCTTGGAAGCATCATTTTTCCTTTAATGGTTGTAGCATCTCAGGGAGGGGCTTGGATGAGCTCATAGAATCATAGAATGGTTTGGGTTGGAAGGGACCTTAAAGCCCATCCAGTTCCAACCCCTTGCCATGGGCAGGGACACCTTCCACTAGACCAGGTTGCTCCAAGCCTCATCCAGCCTGGCCTTGGACACTTCCAGGGATGGGGCATCCACAGCTTCTCTGGGCAACCTGTCCCAGTGGTCCCCATCCTCTCCAGGAAGAATTTCTTCCCGATGTCCAATCTAAACCTCCCCACTTTCAGTTTAAACCTGTTACCCCTCATCCTGTCACTACAGGCCCTTGTAAAAAGTCCCCCCCAGCTTCCTTGTAGCCCCTTCAGGTACTGGAAGGCTGTGCCTGTTGTGTGCTTGGGGTTTCACTAACTGGAACCACTTTGGGATGGGGGTGGGGGTGTAATGGGCTGTGATGCCTCTTGTCAGGTCCCTCAGCCCCATCAGGGGATGCACATCGGTTGGACCACGCGTGGTGAGGAACAGCCACGCTTGTGGCTTTGTTCTGGGGAAGCTCTTGTGTCATCGACGGGCTGTTTGAACACGAGCAAAGCGCAGGAGCTTTTGAGATCTTCATCTCTATTCAGCAGCCAGGTGGGCATCCATATTCAATGAGCGCCTCTGCCTTGCTCTGCTGTACCACCTTCCTGCCGAGGGCCTCCAAGCCCTGTGCAAACAAGCTGCCTGACAAGAGATGCGCGTGTCTGCTGTTACAGGGGATAATGACTCCTCTGACAGCCAGACGGACAGGGTTAAAAATAAAAAAATAGTCCACAACAAAGAGACGACTCGGTGGCTTTCCCCTTTGATTTCTCTTTGCAAATTATCTGCCAGCGTCTCGTCTGCTTCAAGGTTTGCTCTTATCCGTGTCTCCTTGCAAATCTGCTCTGTGGATGGCGCGTTGTCTGTGGACGGGGGGTGAAAAGCCTCGGTTTTGATCCTCTTGTCAAAGCACTTGGCAGATAGTTCTTGCTTACAGATTGCTTTTGGAGTTGTTTGTTCCAAATCTTCGTAATTTCCGTCATCCTGGGTAATGACAGCAATCGTGGCCGTGGCTGATGCTCGTTGCCTCGGCGAGTGGCTTTGGGAGACACCTGGTTTCTCCATGACCAACTCAGTGTTTGCAAGGGGGTGCCAGGCACTACTGTTGGGTGAAGTAGGCAGGATGTCCCGAGTGAATCACGTAGTGTTATCGGTTCTTTGTACGTCGTGGGCGGGTGTGTGTTTTGCAGTGGCGGACTGACACATCTAGCAGTTGCACTGAGGGTTTCACGCTTGATGGTTGGTTCTGAATTCATTGTATTTGTGTGTTGATGTCGATTAGAGTGCTTGAAAGTTCCTGGGAAGTTAACGGGATGAAATGTTGAAAATTGGTGACTTTTTTTTCCATGTTGCATCTCACCTTTGGTATTGTCCCCGCACCTTTCATCTGCAGATCGCTGTCACTTGCAAAGGGGGGGACTATAAAACCGTTCTCTGCTTCAAGAGGATAAAAACTGGAGCATAGAAGGGAAGGGGAGGAGTGACATTTCCCCAGCGCTGCATGAGCCAGTGGGAGTGATTGCGAACAAAGCCCGGGGCTCTTGAAGCAGCGGAGCTGCGCGGTTCGTACCAGCCCTGCCTGATAAGAGTGTAATAAAATCCAGAGCTTCCATCTCTGCTTCTTGCTGCTGGGACTACCAGACCCCCCACTGCCTGTCTGTAGCTCTCTTGCAGCTTGGGTTCGCCATGCTATCGCTGCCTTTGGTGCAACAGTGCAAACGACAGACAGATTCGCAAGCCTCAGCGTTGTTACCCTTAGAAAAATACTGAGACCAAGACTCTCCAACTGGAATGTCTGTGGCTCCCTTCTCCAGGTGATATTTGTCCACTTTATCATTTATTTTTCTCTGCTCCCGAACAATAAGCTTGCCAAACTGTTGGCTGCTCTGAGCCCAACCCAAGTGTCCTGGAAGACCTGGTCAGTTTTTTTTAAAGGTCACAGCAGGGTTGAGCTCAAGGCAAAGCAAGCATCCACATGTGCTTTTCTCATGTTGGTCGTGGAGTATTTCTTATTCCTGGAGAGCAGGCATGAAGAATGTGGAGAGATGTCTGCACCTCTGCTGGGGTCTATTGGTGAGGGACAGGCTTTGCAGCAAGGTCCAGCTGGTGCCCAACCGTGTTCCCAAGCGACCGGTGAACCTGCTCTTGGATGAAGGAAAGCCTGTTGACTGAAGCTGACTGTAGATAAGAAATGTGGATTACTGGAGAGAGTAGGGGAGGTGTTTAAAGTACTTGCTGTTCAGTGGGCTGTGTTCCCCATCAGCAAATGCAAAGGCTGAGTTCTCTTGTGTTTCGCACTTCTTTGAGTCATTTCAGTGTCTCCATTGCTCCTCTGTCTCTCCATCAAATACCAGTTATTTGAATCCTTGAACAACTTCTTCAGAGCTTGACTGGGGAGATCCACTACACAGCTGGCCAACGGTGACCCTGTCCCTGCTGTTTTGGTCCTTTTGTGGAGCCATGATGGCCCATATCTCTTTCAGGCTTATAAAAAAAGCAGTTTAGTGCTGTGAGTCTTGACCTTGCTTCTGGTGGCTCCTCATCCATTGTCCCTCTGTCGTTTCCTTTAGATTGGACATCAGGAAGAAATTCTTCCCGGAGAGGGTGGGAAGGCACTGGGACAGGCTGCCCAGAGAAACTGTGGATGCCCCATCCCTGGAAGTGTCCAAGGCCAGGCTGGATGAGGCTTGGAGCAACCTGGTCTAGTGGAAGGTGTCCCTGCCCTTGGCAGGGGGTTGGAACGGGATGATCTTTAAGGTCCCTTCCAACCCAAATCTTTGTATGATTCCCCACTTGTGGAGACAGTTTCCCATTTGGGCTGCCTTCTCCTCGTGTCTTCATGTTGTCATTGCCTTTCCCTTTTCCCTCTATTTTTGCTCACCTATCCTCTTAGTGTGGGGTGTCAACGCAAACTCGTGTGGTGAGGTCTTTCTGAACTGTTCATGCTGCTTGGTATCAACCCTGATACAAACCCTTTTAGGACCTTGTAGAAATGAGAGACATCAGCAAGTACCTATAAGAAAATCCATCTTAAATCACAAGCTTTATCCAAGGTAGAAGATAACCGTCAGCTTCTGCCCCTTCTTAATTGGGACAGTGATGTAATGGGTAATCTCAGGGCTGGTATCTCCCAGCTTCTTCCCGTTTTACCGTTCGATGTCGCCAACAGCTTGTCAGCCCTTCATTCCCCAACTCGCGTGTCTGCCGGCGCTCTATAAATGTGCTCTCTTTAGCATCGCCAGCTGAACGCTCCGTTTCTTGCTGCAGCTTTGCCACAACGCGGCAAACGCGTAACCCTCCCAAAAGGACACAGGGATGACCCAAAGCTAACGGCCACCGCTAAAAGGGAATACAAGAGATAGGATGTTTCTGTTTTCCTTTAATTTTTAAAATTATTTTCATCAATAAGTGCTTCATTGGAAGACTTTCTTAAAGAAATCTGGCGTTGTTAAGGATCCAGAATAGTTTGGGTTGGAAGGGACCTTTAAAGATCATCTAGTCCAAGCCCTCTGCAATGAGCAGTGACATCTTCAACATGAAAGGAGGTTGTAGTGAGCTGGGTGTTGGTCTCTTCTCCCAGGTGGCAAGAGGAAATGGCCTCAAGTTGCACCAGGGGAGGTTTAGATTGAAGGTGAGGAAAACTTTCTTTGCTGAAAGGGATGTCAGGCATCAGAATGGGCTGCCCAGGGAGGTGGTGGAGTCACCATCGCTGGAGGGATTGAAAAGACACGTAGATGAGGTGCTTAGGGATATGGTTCAGTGGTGGACTTGGCAGTGTTGGGTTAATGGTTGGACTCGGTGATCTTAAAGGTCTTTTCCAACCTAAATGGTTCTATGATTCTAGATCAGGTTGCTCACAGCCCCGTCCAACCTGACCTTGAATATTCTCTGACTTCTTCTGGCAATTCAAGTGAACTTCAATCAAGCAATTACCCATATCCAAAAGACTTGCTGCCTCCTTCAGAGCAGACCTATGAAGCACATCTTCCCTCCAGTTTTGGTACCTTACAAGTACCAAAGGTTTTTGGTACCTTTCAGTCCCCCTGCTCCGGCCCTTGGTGCCGGTGCAGTGCCGTCACCCTGTTCGGCAGTGCCGGTCCTGCTGTGTCTGCGTGCCACCCTCTGCTGAAGCTGAAGCACCAGGTTACAGCCTGCACGGTTAGTTCAACGCTCTGACTTCAGTTCCTTTGCACCTCTTGGGAAAATACCATCTGATCCCCCCGGTTTCCAACTGTCTCATCCGTGTTTTCCAAACTGTCTTTTGTCAGTTGTGTCCCATAACCTTCCCTGACACTCTCCTGGATTCGAAGGCGGTTTTTTCCTCAAATTGTGGCGCTCAAACCTGAAACAGAGCCATGAGCTGAGACCTCGTGAGTGCTGAGGAGAGCAGCAGTATTCCCTGATGATGTTCCTTGTTACACATCCCATTATATATGTTTTTTTTCACAGCATGGTACTGCTGCCTCATCCTCGGCGTATAATCCAGCATTTCTCCTCTTCCCACCCCATCCTTTCTGCTCTGTCATATAATTTTAAGCACCGTTTGGTACCTCGTTTGTTGGAGGTGTCTTTAAACAGTGGCAAAAGATGATGAATTGATGGGTTTGAAGAAGGTTGGCTTGCAGTTTCAAAGCATGGAAGCCACAATATTCATATCACCAGCACCTATATACCTTCTCTGGACTTAAAGAAGCTCTGGAAAGGATAAAAGTGGGTTGCAGCATCTGTGATTTTTTTTTTCTTAGCTAATTTCTGGTGGTTTTCTTTTTTGCGGTTGGGTTTTGTTTGGGTTTGGGTTTTTTTTGTGTTTTCCCCCCCCTTTTTTTTTTCCCCAAAAAAGGGGGCCCAATTTCAAGGTGGATCCATTCACATATCCTTCTCCCATTACAACCAGACCTGGGCTCTCCAGTCCTCCGGGCAGAGCTCACCGATGTCGTAAAAGTGTCGCTGCCCCAGTGCAGGCGAGGGTGCGGGGGGCCCTGGGAGGGAAGCAGCTGAGCGTAGCGGTGTCCCCCAAGGTCTCCTGCCAGGAGCAGAGACGCTCTCGGGCCACGTGAAGGGAATGCCAAGGCTATAGAGGAGAATTTGCAGGCAGAGGAGGACAGAACCATCTGTGCTCCCATCTCCCCGGCACGGCGTGCGGATGGATGGTGGCCTTGCGTGCCGGAGGACAGATGGCATCCTGGTCTCCAGCTCCCACCGCGACCTCCAGCAGTCGCTGCGTGCCTTCGGCTTTATGAGGCTGGACGGAGGGGGCTGCAACGACATGGGGTTGGCACGAGTGGAGCTCAGTGGTCGTGGGGGACTTTTTCTTGCTGGAGACATGAGGTTTTGGGGCCAGGAGACTCCGGTGGACAAGGAATGGTGTTGCTAGTGGGGACCATGCCTTCTGCTGAGGTCCTCTGAGCCACCTCGCAGCGCCACCCTGGGCTCTTTGCAAGGCAGAATCAGGCCATCCCTGGCATTGTAACCCAAAACAAGCCAGGGAGCAGAGCCCTTCAAGGGGAGGCAGGCGCCCGGCTCTCTTGGTGCTGCGATGCTGCCCTGCCTGCGACTTGGAGCCTTCCCAAGCGGCTGTCAGTCATCATCGCTGGCCCTGTTCTCACTCACACACAGTATTATCTCTACCCGCTGCTGCAAATTGGCTCTGAGCAATCCTTGATCTGTCAGCATCGCCTACCCACTCTCAGATGTCACCAGCCCCCGCTGCTGCCCTGCTCGGTAACGTGTCTCTCTGAAATGTAATAATTCATTAAGTTGAGCTTAACTTTTTTTTTCTTTCCCCCCTCCCGTCTCTGCCACCCCTTCCTCCTTCTAATGGACAAAAGCAATTAAGCTCCATTAGGGATCAAGTGTGTGGGAAGCATCTCCCTCTGAGACACTGCCGCGGCTGCACGGACCTTGTCCCTGGATGCGTGTGGCACCAGCTTCTTGCAAATTAGGGGTCTGTGAGCCAACGGTTGGGTAGGGGGAAATGTTGCTTGATGAGGGGGCTGCTGGAAAAGATGCTCCCATCTCCTCCTCTGGGAAATGGTGATGTGAGGCTCAGCTGGTCCTTCTGGCTGGGTTTCGTTGTGGACACATGATGATGGCAGCTAAAGGAGATGCTAGCCTCAGCAGAGGGGGAGATGGAAGAAAGAGGGATGGGCAAGCAGGAGGTGACAGAGAAGGGCCAGATTCCCAGCTGGTGTAAATCAGGGGAAGCTTTCCAGGTGCTGGAATATATCCAGGTGCAGAATATATCTGCAGGGTCTGGCTGGCAAAGGTTCTGCCAAGGTGCTGGCTGGCGTGGGGTTATGGCCTATGGGGCAGAGGTTCAGCGCATGGGAGAGGACCAGTGGACCAAACCAGAGAGGGAGAAGCAAATTCCCCGCTAACTCTGGCTGCAGATGGCATCTTCTCATTTCTTGGCATCCCAGAGTTGCTAACAAAGACCAGCGAGGGATGATGGCACAGCCAAAATGGTCCTGCCTTTCCTCCAGCTAGAGCAAGGAGGGTTTTTGGCACGGCATGACCAAAACTGAGAGTGCATTTTGCTGTTGGCTGTGGGAGGTCCTTCCCTCTCCCCCGTCTCCTCCCGCCCTCCTTGCCTCCACTTATGCTGCTTTTCTCTTCCTTGCCTTTTGTTCTCTCCCCCTTCCTTGCCCTAGGAAGAAACTCTCATTTCAGTCTGAAAGCCAGCGATGGAGGGGGAGAGTCATTCGATGCTTAATGCCAGAGCGGCAGGAAACTTCACCTTCCTAGGGTGGAATTAAAAATGCCTGAATTGTCTGGGGATCTTAAACAAGAGATGCAGGGAACATTCAGGGCTTTTGACACAAACACGCGCGCGCACACACACGCGAAAGCCCACACAGCATTAAGGGTGTAATAGCTCAGCTGGGGTAATGCACTTGAACTCTCTTCGCAGCAGACAGACCGATTCTTTCAGTTCTTTTGAATATTTTGTTTTGTTTTTTGAGGCTGGAGATTGCTGCTAGTCTCCGGGGAGAGAGATGTTCGCCTTGCAGAGAGAACGGTGCCATTTGTTCTTTGCAATCATGATTCCCTTGGAGCACCCTGGGATGGGGAGGGGGCTGAGGGCACGGGCTGGGCTCCTCTGTGTGGCTGGGGGTCTGCAGCCACCTGGGATGGGGAGCTGCAGCCAGCGGATTGCATCCCTGTGATGATGTTGCAAGGAAGGAAGGGTAGATCTGGTGTGAGGGACGCTCCTTGCATGCAAATGTGGTTGTCAATAGAGGTATGTGGCGTGGGGGACCTCCTAGAAGCAGGTCCGGCCGTGTCGTCTCACATATAACCCACGGCGTGGGTCGAGGTTGCCTACGTGGCCACCCCTGTGCTTCCTGCTAGTTATTTCCATCTGTCTGTGTGCGATGGCCTTTGAATACATCCTTAGGGCTTCGGGTGCTTCTTCATATAGGGTGGGTGAAAGCCTCAGGAGGGCAGCCTGCCTGGGCTTGCGGCGTGTGGCCACGAGCGCGTACGTACCAGAAGGCAGAGGTCTCCTCACTGCACAAGAGGAGGTGTGTGTAGCCCTGGCTGTATATGGGCTCTGCGCTGGGCTGTAGGCGAAATCCTGTATCTCACGTACTGAGGAGTGTGTTTATGATTGTGCCCATGTGAGCACGTGGATGCTGGTATATCCGTGTACCAGGAGTGTGAGAGGCTGCAGCGGGCACAGCGTTAGCTCCGGACTCTGTGTTTGGCCCCAGGCGGGCATGTTCCTTTGCCTGTGGAGCCCAGATGTTGTCCTTCTCTGGAGTGGTCATCACGCCTGGACGGTTTACGTGAGACACTGAAGTCCAGGATAGGACAACAGGGATGTCTCAAGACTTGGGAAAATCCTCCAGGGAGAGGCTGGAAAGAAAAAGGGTTCAGGGGAGGAGGTGAAGGCAGAGGGGACAGGACCTGCCCTTCCCCATCCCCTTCCTCCTCACAGTGCCTGGTTTTTATTCCCTGAAGGGACACACAGGAACCGAGCTGGTGCTGGAGCTGGGTGGTGTTGGGATCATGCTCCCCAAACAGCAGCACTTCCCGTCCAGGGCATGCAGTGCTGAGTGACCGAGCAGCGGATTTGCTCACGTGCATCTGCGCCTTTCCCCCTGCAAAGAAACCTCTCCTCCTCTCCGTTCCTTCATCCATCGCCTGGCCGTGCTTTGGCTGGGGATGGCCATGCATCTCCCCAGCACGCTCCAGCAACCCTTGGCTTGTGCTCACCCTCATTCCTTGCCTCCCCTCTGGGCACCGTGGAGACCCCAACCCCCGGTGCGCACCGCCGCCCCCCGACCGCGCTCTCACCGTCCCCCTCTGCCCTCCCCGCAGGGAGTTTGCCAAAGAGCGCGAGCGAGTGGAGAACCGCCGAGCCTTCATGAAGCTGCGACGCCAGCAGCAGATCGAGAGGGAGCTCAATGGATACCGGGCCTGGATAGACAAAGCGGGTAAAGGCTGACGGGCCGGCTGGGGGCTCTCAGGGGGTGCAGCCCTGTGCTGGTCGTGTGGAGCGGTGGGGATGGGAAGGGATCTCTGGGTGTCATCCGATGGAACGCCAAAGCTGCCCAGGTGCTCACATGGTGGTGGTTGGGTGCACGGGTGAGCTTGGCCCGCCGGTGCTCCCCCCCGGGCTGAGAGCAAGGACATTGCCAACGGCTGATGAAACCTCATGTTCTGTGGCATGAAACTACTGTATTTTGAATGTGAGGCATACTCCATCTCCAGGGGAGGCTGTGAGCTTTGCTCTGCCATGGTCTCTTTGCTGGAAACTTCTGCAGAGGTGAGGAAAGTAGAGTGGTGAATGGTGATGGTGGTTTTCCAGCAGTTTGGAGGGGATGCACTCACTTGTTCCCAGCTCGGGGCTCCCACC
>NW_010230359.1:32441-43472 GCF_000690775.1 Eurypyga helias | reverse complement strand
CTTCCTGCTGCCACCCAGCCATGTGCAGCAGCCCATGGGTGTGCAAACTGCCCCAGCCCCTGTCCTTGCTTGCCCCGCGTGGGGATCGGCTCAGTGCGTTCAGCTGGGGGAAGGGAAGATGTACACTCTTGTCTGGCATTCCAACTTGAAAAGTAATGGGTAACTTGGAATGGGGCCTGAGCCCCAGACCTCAGCTTTGGTTGGGATGTGGAGCCCCAGACTTGACTACAATATTCAACTTATTGAGTAGAGTTAATTGCAGTGGAGGAAGAAGGGTCGATTACAAGTAATTTCTGATGCAATGTGTGGTAGCTGCCATTTGCCACCCTCCAGAATTTGCTTTTGGACACTTAACCAATACTTGGCAAGAGGTTGCAGCCTGGAGCAGCCACCTCCAGGCTGAGCAAAGCGCTCGGGTCCGAGGCGGTGGTGTCTGATGTGCTCAGCCAAGTGTCTTGTCTCCCTGAACTGTGTGTTTTGCGTAGAGGAAGTCATGCTGGCTGAAGAGAACAAAAACGCTGGGACCTCAGCCTTAGAAGGTAAGACAAGCGATGCCCTGCCTAAGCACCCGCCTTCTGCCTGAGTCTGGGGATACCCCTGCGGGGTCTGCAGCACAAGAGAGGGGTGTGGGGAGGTGGACTGACAGAAGAACCCCTGAGAGACCATGAAGGCCAGGGGGTGTTTGGTCCCACACAAGAGAGAGCTGTGGACTAGGGTCACCTGGGTATCTCCATCCTGTTACCAGACCTGAGTTAGCCAAGTACTGATCACGAGATCCTGGTCCAATGAGCTGCGTACTGGCAGAGTCGGGCCGCCAACACCCCTTCCTCTTCCCTTCCCAGTGCTCAGGCGGGCCACTATCAAAAGGAACCGGACAGACACCATGAACCGTGACTCAAGCGATGAGCACTGTGTTGATATCTCCTCCGTAGGTGAGAGGAGGCTGGCGCAGAGAAGACCTCTTCATCCAACCTTGGGTTAGTAGATTTTGGAGCTTTACCCCCCAAAACCTCAGCCAGTGTATTGAGTTGTGTGGATTGTCACAGATCGACCATCTCTGCTAGTTTGACGGCAAAAGGGGGCAAACCACCCGTTGCCTGTTTAAAAACTGTGTGGTGAAGTCATGTTATGAAGTCATAACAGCAATGTCTGAGCCGTCTGTCCTGTCTTATGTTGTGGGTGAGGTTGGGGCACCCAACACCTTCTCCCACCTTGACTGGGGCACTCAATTCCTTCTCCCCACTCCTTTCCCTTAGGTAACCCCTTGAGTCACTCCGGTCTCAAAGGCGCCAGAGTGGACGGCGCCTCCTACTTACGGCACAAGGAGCGACTCCTGCGCATCTCCGTTCGTCACATGGTGAAATCCCAGGTCTTCTACTGGATCGTCTTGAGCCTGGTGGCACTCAACACTGCCTGCGTGGCCATCGTCCATCACAACCAGCCAGCATGGCTCACCCACTTCCTCTGTGAGTCCGTGGGCTTTATGTAGGTGTGAGAGCATTGCGTGGGCAGGCAAAACCTCCTGCAGCCTTCTTATGTCCACACGCCCTTGCTCCTTGCCCTAGGGGATGAATCCCACCAGAGTCATGCTGGTACGGAGCTGGGCAGGGAATAACCTGAATTAGAATCATTGTTGATAAAAAAAGGACAATGTACAGTCACTTAATTCAGCTTTGCCCTTGACCCCGTGGCCACTGATGGCTGTTTCAGCCCTGTGGGCAAGTGTGGAGAAGTTTTACTGGCCTCATGCCCTTCAGGTCCAATGTGTTTTGTCAAGAGAGAGAAACAGACCTCAGGTCTCAGTTGGGTTTATCCTAAAACTGTGAACAGTGGTGATGGAAAGCTTGCTGGAGATCCATCTTTGAATGCCCACAAGCAATTGTTGGAAAGGCAAGGCGGGAGTTTGCAGGGATGGGATGGATCATGGGAAACCTCCCTGCTGGTGTGGAGATCCCAAGCTTAAAACCGATTACGGGAGCATCCCCCAGCCCACTGTGGTCCATAGTGCAAGGTCAGGTCTTGGAGGCAGTGCACTCATGCCTACCCTGGCGTGGTGCTAACAGCAGAGCAGCGTGGTCAACCCCGCAGCAGCCGTGTGTTTCTTCTGAGCTGCTGTGGTAGGGACAGCGCTGCTTTTTCCAGCCGTGTTATTCTTACTCACCTTGAAAACGTCCCCGGCAAGCACCAGGCCTGCCCAAATTTGCATTAGCACGCTCAGGGCTGCCGGGATCCCAGCACGCTACGGTGTGGTAAGGCAGCTGGTCGTGGTGAGAAGCATCTTTTGGACAAGGGGAAGAGCCAGACTCTCACATGCTACTCTTCATGAAAAAGCTGGAGAAGCTTTTTACTGGCTCCTGACTGTTTGGCTCGGTTACCCTGGCCAAGTTCCAGCTGTGCAGTGATTTAAATCCAGGTTGCTAATATTCCCCTACAGTGTTGTGTGGCTAATGTCTTTGCAAACATCCCAACCACCATAGCTTCTTCTTCTCGGAGGGGTGGGGAGGCACTGGAACAGGTTGCCCAGAGAAGCTGTGGATGCCCCATCCCTGGAAGTGTCCAAGGCCAGGCTGGATGAGGCTTGGAGCAACCTGGTCTAGTGGAAGGTGTCCCTGCCCATGGCAGGGGGTGGGACTGGATGGGCTTTAAGGTCCCTTCCAATCCAAACTGCTCTGTGATTCATATAATGTTAAAGAGCTTCTCTGCTCCATCTCTGGTCTTCTCAAACCCCTGGGACACCAGTACCCCCACCCTGAAAGATTAACCTGTGGGGTTGGTGCTGTTCTATACAACTGAGGTCCTTGCAGACAACCTTCCCTCATCCCATGCCCTGGCCTGAGAGAGCTGGGGGAAGCGGCATGGTCCTCAACTCATCCAGTGCTCCGTGGGCTATGGGTGGGTGCGTGCAGGATGCTCCTCACAGCTTGATGCCCCAACGGTAGCGCGTCTGGGTTTTTCTCTTTCAGACTATGCAGAGTTCCTGTTTCTTGGACTCTTCCTCCTGGAGATGTCCTTAAAGATGTACGGGATGGGGCCACGCCTCTACTTCCATTCTTCCTTCAACTGCTTTGACTGTGGGGTAAGCAGCCCCAGAGATGGTGGAGGGGGAGACATTTGGCAGGTGACTGCAGCGTGAGGGACCAAGGGGGAAAGGAACGGGATGGCCCTCGCAGTGGGACCCTTTCTGCCGGACAGCCTGCCCGTGCCAGACCGACGCCAGGTCCTGGGCAGGGTGGTGGGGGCCTTGTTTCAGACACATGAAGGTTTCCTGCAACAGCCCATCCCGAGCCTGTCTTTAACTTACAGCTGTGTCTTCTTCTCAGGTCACAGTGGGAAGCATCTTTGAAGTGGTTTGGGCTATCTTCAGACCAGGAACCTCTTTTGGGATCAGTGTCCTACGAGCCCTTCGTCTCCTGCGAATATTTAAAATAACCAAGTACATACCATCCTTCTGTGCCTGTCACCATCTGTCCTGCGCTGCGGCTGCAGCCCAGATCCGGTCGCTCCTGCTCTCCTGCAAGTACTCCAGCACTGTCTCTGTTTTCTAGGTACTGGGCATCCCTGAGGAATTTGGTGGTCTCGCTGATGAGCTCCATGAAGTCTATTATCAGTCTGCTCTTCCTCCTCTTTCTCTTCATTGTAGTCTTTGCCCTGCTGGGAATGCAACTGTTTGGAGGCAGGTAGGTTGTTTCAAATCTGGGGAAAAGGAATTTCTGGATGTTAAAGCCAAGCATGACACCCCCTTGGCTGCCTGGGCAGACTATAACCTGCTGCTAACCCAGGTACCTCTCCCATACAACAGTGCCTGCTCAGGCGGGTGCCTCTGGGCTGTGTGGGCCCTTCTGGCCAGGACATCTTTTGGATTCTGGCACCAGATGCTCAGGAGACCTTCCCTAGATTTGGGAAAGGTCCTCCTGAGTTTGGATTCTGGCACCAGATGCTCAGGAGACCTTCCCTAGATTTGGGAAAGGTCCTCCTGAGCACAAGAGAGCTGATAGCACATCGGTCAAGGGTTTGATGACCTTGGTACTCCAGCCCATTTACGTCCTCCCGATTCCACTTCCAGGTTTAACTTCATTGATGGCACGCCATCGGCCAACTTCGACACTTTCCCCGCAGCCATCATGACAGTGTTCCAGGTAGGAGCTGGGCTGCAAGGGCACACAGCCAAAGAGAACTGGGGCTCTCTGCTCACTCCCCACCGGCTGGGTCTCCTTAAACCAAACGGGTTCCCCTCCATCAGCTGTTAGGGTGTAACTCGCTTCCTCGGTCTCCTGTATAACAAAGCAGATGGCAGGAGATGGAAACTCTTTCACCTCAGTTACACCAGGTGGAAGAGTTTCAAAGCTCTTCCCAGGAGACCTGAATCCTCATCAACGTCCAACATCACCTCCCTCAAGCGCTGCAGCGGTAGAGCTGGGTTATCCGCGGCGCGGGGTCTCCGCGCGTCAGTGGGGTAGATCGAGGGGGCTGCCCCGGTGACGAGAAGGTGCGGGTGACGGAGCTGCCGGCTCGCTTTTCCCACAGATCCTGACGGGCGAGGACTGGAATGAGGTGATGTACAATGGCATCCGCTCCCAGGGAGGCGTTCGCTCGGGCATGTGGTCCTCCATCTATTTCATCGTCCTGACCTTGTTTGGAAACTGTATCCACCTGGCTGCTGTGCTTTTAGTGGAGACAACCCCATCTCATCTTCCTCTCTGGGGCAGCCCCCTCCCCACCCACTGCTCCTTCCTCCTCTCCCGGTGAAGGGACTCCCATCACAAGTGCAGCAGCCCTGGATATCCCCAACACAGAGCTCTCAGGAGGTGCACTGAGGGCTGTGTATGTGGGATGGGTGAGGAGTTGGTCCCTCTGGATGTTCCTCACCAAGTTGGTGAGGAGCTGTCAGGGCCACCCTCCCTTGGTGGCTGTAGTCACCTGTGTCCTTAACACGTGCCTTGTGCATCCTTAGCTGCTCACAGATACTCTGCTGAACGTGTTCTTGGCCATCGCAGTGGACAACCTGGCCAACGCTCAGGAGCTCACCAAGGTACGTCCCCGTCGCTCCTTTTTCTCCTCTTGCTGGTGGGAAGAGAGTGAAGGAGGGGGTGAGCAGGAAATGCTCCAGGAGCACTGCCTGTGACTGTTCTCACTCCGGAGCCACGGACACCTTGTGCTTTAGCTCAGCCTGCTTTGGAAAGAGGTCAGGTCAAATTAGAAGTAAGGTACGCAGGGTGCTCCCCTGAAACACAACCCCCTGTCACTGGGCACAGCCATTTAGACATGGATTTAGGAAAGTGTGTCTCTCCAGGAACACCCACGCTTCCCATCAAGTGTGGCTTAACTGTTTCTCCATTTAAGCTCCTCAGTTTTGTTTGCCTCCAGTCAGATTGAGATAACCCTTGTCTGTGTGATGGGGTCTGGTGTGGGGATAGTTATGTTCCCAAAGACTCTGGAGACGCGTAGTGGGAAGCGCTTTCTAGTGGTGTCCGTATTTATTCCCCATCTGCCAGCAGGGCAGTGGGCGTGATTTAGGATGCAATGCAGGATGGTGCTGAGGGAAGGTTATTGGGCTGAGCTGTCTTTAAGACCACGCTGGGAAATATTTGGGGAACGCTAAAATGTTGGGGCACTATCTGGATAAGTGTGAGTAGGCGAGAACTGTGAGGGTCATTGCTGCTCTTTTTAGGGGACCAGTTATACCCCGGTGCCTGCAGTTTTTTTGCAGAGCACATGGCTGTTACTCAGTCCCTTGGGGCTTACTGAGGGGCTTCCACGCTGGTGTAAATCTGACCCATTAGCAGCAAACAAAATGGGCATGGTGCTCGTTTAGGGTGCGTGAGGGAGCCCCCGTCCTCCCGCAGTGGGTGCAGGTGACACTTCCAGGGGCTGCCAGCTGCTGCTGGGGTGAGAGGGGTGGGAGACCCTCGTGGCGTACCAGCAGCATCAATAAGGAGGCGCTGAGTTTTTGAAAAGGCTGAACGCATGCTAATGACTCCTAATGACATTTTTTTTTGTTCTGGAGGTGCAACCATACTCATTAAAGCAATACGGTCTCTGCCCGGGTCATTTGTGGATGCCTTGCCTCCCACTCCATCGGGGAGATGCCTGTCTCGCCCCTGTGGCTGTGAATAAGGGAGGGCTGAACTGGTCTACACCATTTGGGACTGTTCTAGCCTGCAGTGGGCTGGGTTCACTTATTTAAATAGTGCTGATGCCTTTAGTAAGATCTGGTGTAGTGGGGAAGTTGTGTCCCCACCATAAAATAAAGGCTGTCCCTGAAAATCCAGGTGCCAGCTCCCCCTTTCTCCCGCATGCCTTGGCATCTAAGGTAGCCCCACGCATCCTCCTCTGCCTGCACCTTCCTTCGAAACCCCAGCATCCCACTAAGCAACTCCCCTCTTTCCTCCGCAGGATGAGCAGGAGGAAGAGGAGGCCTTTAACCAGAAGCACGCCCTTCAGAAAGCCAAAGAAGTCAGCCCCATGTCTGCCCCAAACATGCCTGCTATCGAGTGAGTGACTCCCTTTACCCCGATGTCCCCTCCCCAAGCCCAGCCATGGGGAGCTGAAGCGGAGCCGGGCACGGCTCCTGACGGGGCTGCCGCAGTAATGGGGTCCCTGCACGGGGTGACTCCCTGGGTGTCTTCCCATGGATGGATGAATGGATGGATGGAGATCTAGGACCGTGCTCCCCATGAGCAGCAGTGCCTTCAGAGAGGGACCAGCTCTCTGGTTTGCCCACCCCTGCCTCACACGGCAGCCCCTGAGCATGGCACAAACCTGCTAAAAGAGGTTTTCTGCTGCACGTGTGCAGCTCAGACGCTCAGGGATGCTGCTGGGGAGGAGGCAGGTATCTCCTGTTTTTATTGAGGAGGGGTGATACTTGTTCCTGGGGAGCGTTTGTTTGTGGTGGAGCTGTGGGAGAGCAGCCAGGGCTGGGGGAGAAGGGAGCAGCGGTGTGCCAAATCTCCCGTGGGCTCCTTCCCTGGTAACAAATGCAGTTATGAGGGGTGGAGCAGGTTTGCGAAACCACGTTGGATTGTACAGAAATTTGATTTGGGGGAGGGTAAAAAAAGCCCCAAACCACATAAACCCCCGGCGTGGTGTTGAGCCTTGTCTCTGTGCTTCAGCAGAAGAAAATTCTGGTTTTTTCCTTTCTAGACGCCTTTTTTCCCCCTTTATTTTGCAGTGTCATATGGTCTAAATCACATAAAACTTTCAAAGTCAACACTGGAACGAGGCGTTTTGATTTGTTTCCCAAAACAGTACATCTCAGTACGGTTGAAAGGATTTTTGCCTTTTTTTTTTTCCCCCCTTTTTTTTATAGAATCCCTTCCCAGGGAATTTTAGGTTTCGTTATGCTTTGAAACCCAGCCAAGCTCGTACACAGCAGAATCTCTTGCAGCTTCGCTGAGAGAAACCGCTGTTTTCAGGCGAGATCCGATCCAGGGGAGGGGGTTGGAGGCAGCGTTGGGAATGGTCCCAGCTCCCTGCCTTGGCAGCAGCGGGGTGTGATGGACCCCCATCCTTTGCGCATGACCGGTGGTTTTAGGGGCAGCGGGAGCTGGGGGTACTTGTGAGCTCTGCCTGGTCTCCTGACAGCCGCAGATGTCACCCCAATTTTGGGGGTGATGGGATATTTGTAATAAATCTGTGCCTGGCCACGTACTGGGAGGACTTTTGGGAGAGGTGGTGGAGTCTGTGTGTCCTGACTGGCTACCAGTGGGAATGTGCCAGGTAAAGTGAGGGAATAGAGGGATTTAGGCTGCAGAAGAGGCTGGAGAATGGGTAGATAGGAGAGAGGAAGAGGGGGAGATGGACTATATTGGGGCATTAAAGGTTTTGCCCATGCTGCACGTCCCTGCCAGAGTTATCTAGCCATTGCCAGGTATAGCTGGTTGGGAAAACAGATCGCTTTAACCTTTTGCTGTTGTCCTAGTGGTGTTGAAATTGGAGATATTGACATCTGCAGACCTTTTTTCCCAGCTCCTCGCCCTCATCAGGACGGATAGGGGCAGGGGTAGGGAAGGGATTGCAATGCCATTGAGGACGACCATCTCCAGCATCAGGTCTGATGTGCCTTCGGTGCTGCTACGCTGGTGCCGGCAGCCGGGGAGGGCCGGTGGGGATGTCACAGCAAGGGACGAGCCGGAGCAGTGCTGATACCGAAACTGGGGTCGGCAAAGCCAAGCTGGTCTCTGCGTTCGGGTGTGCGCAGACACAGATGGCTCCATTTCTATGTGGGTACCCCGCGCAGGCAGGTTCGGTACGTGCGTTCCTGCCTGCAGAGAGGTCCGGCGGTGCGCGGGGATGGGTTCTCCCACGTGGCCGGGCTGGAGGATGGGAAGCTCCCACGTGGCCAGGCTGGCGTGGGCGGCTGCGGTGCTGGATGGGAGCATTGTATTTGTACATGGGTGCCGTTGGTGCAGATGGCTCGGGGCTGTTTGACGAGTGGGCGGCCAGATGGACGCATGCGGATGCTGTCGTGTGTTGGTGCCTAACGTGGTGCGTGGATGCGTTTGAAAGGCTCAGCCACTTGCTGCGGGGACGGCGGCAGGGTGCCCGTGATGCGCTCCGGGCTGTTCCTGTGCATGTGGCCAAAAGGTGGCTACGGGGAGGCAATGACCAGCGTCTCACACGGGTGCTGAGGGTGGTGGCATCCTCGCAGGGCAGCGGCGAGATGTGTCCCAGGGCGGTGGTGTGAGCTCTGCCTGCGGGCGCTTGGCTGCGTGCGGTTGGAGTGTATCTGCTCACGTGTCCTGCACAAGCATAAACCTGTAAATCACTACACGCACGTTTGCAGATGCTCGTGGCTGTTTGCTTGGAGCGGTGCGTATGTGATTCTTCCCTTTGCTGATACAAAGGATACAGCCTTGGATCTCCTCAGCTGCCTTAAGTCGGTGGGGGTGAAGAGCACTGACGGCCCCCTTTGGCTTCCCCGTGTCAGGGCTGCTCCGGTGACAGGGGTAACGGGTTTAAAGTGAAAGCGTGGATATTTAGCTTGAACATCAGGAAGTAATTCTTCCCGGAGAGGGTGGGGAGGCACTGGGACAGGTTGCCCAGAGAAGCTGTGGATGCCCCATCCCTGGAAGTGTCCAAGGCCAGGCTGGATGAGGCTTGGAGCAACCTGGTCTAGTGGAAGGTGTCCCTGCCCATGGCAGGGGGTGGGACTGGATGGGCTTTAAGGTCCCTTCCAACCCAAACCATTCTGTGATTCTGCAGCAGCTCATCCCTGGGCTTGTGCCTTGCTTTTTCTGGGGACGATCATGTTCCCCTCTGTGCTGTGTCAGAGCAGCATCGACCCATGGCGATGGCTCTGAGCAGCGCTTTCTCTGCAAAATTGCCATGTGTTGCTCAGGAGAAGGGAATTTATAGGAGTTTGAAAGAGCTGTTAAAATTCTGATGATGTACCAGGGTTTCTGAGAAGCTGCAGCCTGCACTGCTCCCCCGTGCTGCTGCTGCATGGCTGGCCGGCGCGGGGAAGGCTGTGCCGACACCCCAAAACGGATCCGCATCCCCAGCACGGGCATCGCTACGTGCATCTCCCTGGATGGCAGCGATGCGTGCCATGGAGGAGTGTGGGAATCCGGGTGCAGCGAGTGTGAGTGTGGGCAGCTCATTGCTGGTGTGTAAGTGCAGGGTGTTCGCTGCTGGGTGTTGCTCTTGGGCATCCCAGCAGCCAGTGGCAAAGGGATGCTGGCTGCCCGGTGCGGGGTGACACCTCGTTGTGTTGCCCAAATGAGTCGAAGGAGGTGTGAAGGGGGGATTGAACCCATTTGTTTTTCCTCCCCAGAAGAGACAGGCGAAGGAGACACCACATGTCGATGTGGGAGCCACGCAGCAGCCACCTGTATGTGGGCCGCGGGGGCGGATGTGTCGTCTGTGGCTCCTGTGTTTTCTGTGCGTCCGTGGGGCACGCGGCTCCCCCTCCTCGACGGGGAGGGGGATGGTCGTGTGTGCTCCTCCGCACCCCTGTTTGGGTGCGTGTGTGCGTGCCTCCGTGGTTTTGTGCGTGTGCTCGTTGGTTTTGTGCGTGCCGCTACCCGTGGACGTGCCCGTTGCGTGTCTTCCCGGGGGTATGCACACGTGTGTGCTCGTGGGTGTTTCCGTGTGCCTCGGTGTGTTGGGAAGGGAACGTCTGTCTTCTCCAGGGTGTCTGTGTGTGTGTTTATGGCAGTGCAAAGGTTTCATGGCACAGCCCAGCCCTCCCTAGAGCACACCTGCAAGAAGGTAGAGAAGCCCAATACATCTCCTTCCCCCGTAGGCAGCCAAAAACGCTGCTCCCAAAGCCTTGGGGCTGGCTCCCTGCCTGGGATGTGCCAGGTGAGGGACTGTCCTGGCTGAGGGACTGTCCCAGCTGATGTAGCTAAGCACAGAGAGGGAGAGGACCTCCTTCACCCGGTGACATTCTCCGTCTTGGCTGGGCATCCCTCCTTGAGCAAGGCAGGTCTTGTACCCGGCATCTTTTCCCCTCTTGCTCACTGTCCCCATCCCATCAGACTGCCACCCTTGCTTGCACCACAGCCTCCTGCACCTTCATTTGTACTGTTAGGGCACTGCCATTCCGAAAAGGACCCCAGCTCTGAGGAGCTGGCAAAGCAAAGACATCCAGTCCCTGGCTGCAGGGGCAGAAATATGAAGTTTCAGCCCAGTTTCTAGCCCCTGCCAGCACTGGAGGGATGCCGGAGGGCTGGGGATGAAGCCGGAGCCTGTAGCCCTGGGGATGGCATTTCCTGGGCTTCCCAAATTAAGTCCAGGGTGGGTGCTTCACCGTCAGAGGGGGTGTGAAGCACCAGCAGTGGTGTAGGTGTCCAGGATGCCGACCCCTTGCCTGTCCCCTCCGTTGCAGGCGGGAGCGTCGCCGGAGGCACCACATGTGGGTTTGGGAGCAGCGCCCCAGCCAGCTGCGCCGGCACATGCAGATGTCCAGCCAGGAGGGCATCAACAAGGATGAGCCGCCCCTCATCAACCCCCACGCCAGTATCTTCCGCAGGAAGAAACCGGGGGACGGTGTCGCCCTGGAGAAATGCGCCGAGGAACAGGGCGGCAAGG
>NW_010230359.1:30399-31899 GCF_000690775.1 Eurypyga helias | reverse complement strand
AGCCGGAGGCGAGCGGGGAGCCCATCAGGTTGGTACCAGGGGAGGGCACCTGGCACTTCCCCTGGCTCCTTGTCCTCTCCCCTTACCCTCTCACACCATTTTTTCTCGCAGGACAAATGGGATCCCTGCCGGTGATGCCGAGCTGGTTGGGACCACCAGGGAGGGGAGCCCCCCGCAAGCAGCACAGGAGCCTGGCCGGGGGAAGACAGGCAGCCTGACGGAGCAGGACTGCAGCAGCCCGGACACCAGTGAGCAAGCACTGCTGGAGGCCAGCCGCACTGTCAGCCGGAGCGAGCCTGACCTCTCCTCCATCACCCCCAACACCGAGAAGGCCACGGAGAGCACCACCATCATGATCGATGTCCACGACTCCGCTGTGGTACAGAGTGAGGACCCGTCTCTCTTTCCTGAGCCCCTCTCCTGGCCCTCAGGGACTCTGGGGTGGGATGGAAAGTCGCTTGCATGGCTTTTCCTATCCACATCCGTCAGCTGGGGGTCTTTCCTTGCTGCTCCTTGCAGCACCTCCCTCCAGCACCCCAGTTTTGCAGGGGAGCCCAAGCGCAATGCTGATGTGCCGTCATTCCCAGGGGAGCTTCTCCCTTTCTCACCTCCTTCCCACCCATCCCTTTGCTTGATCCCTCCTTCCCCCTTCTTCCCCACCCAGGCAAAACACTCGCATCCCGTGTTTGTCCTAACACATCCGCAGCCTCCGCCCAGCTCGCTGCTGCTCAAATCCCTTCGCAGCATCCTCGCTGTCAAGGTGAGATGCTTTAAACGGTGTTATTAATTAAACAGCACCGTGAAAGCTGGCCTTGCTAAAACCCTTCTCGTCTGCTTCATCCTGGCAGCTCGCATCTTTCTTCCCTTCTGGTTCCTCTCCCTGTAGTGGCACAAGGGATGCAAAGCAGAAAGCGGGGGGGGAGGATTGCACCGGGGAGGAAGGGACGCCCCAGGGTGCTATCTGGGTGCAAGGCCAGGCAACGGCTCTCGCTTTCCTGCAGTTAGCAACAAGACAGACGGCGAAGCCAGCCCCTTAAAGGAGGCTGAGACCAAAGAGGATGAGGAGGAGATGGAAAAGAAGAAGCGGAAGAAGGAGAAAAGCGAGACGGGCAAAGCGATGGTGCCGCACAGCTCCATGTTCATCTTCAGCACCACCAACCCGTGAGACATTTGTTGGACCGTAGGAGCCTGGGGCTGGGGAGCTGCAAGGGGAAGGATCCTTAAGCATCGCTGAAAACGGGGGATTCCTTTGGGAAGGGGGCTGAATATCTCCCAGACAGCCTCGATAATGGCGTTCCCAAGCCATGGCAGCACTCCCTCCCCCGTGCCAACTGTGCTCGTGGTTTTCTGTCCCCACTGCTGACTGCGAGCTCTGGTTTTTATTCAGTGCTTGTGACAGTTTTCTGCAGTTTTCTGCTCCCCTGTAGCTCTTGCCCAGCCTCAGCAACCTGGAAGAAAGCACCCCAGTCTCTCAGGGACTGTCCCTACCTGGCCATGGGG
>NW_010230359.1:8931-30389 GCF_000690775.1 Eurypyga helias | reverse complement strand
GGACAGCCAAGCGGGGGGATCAACAATCCCAAACCACCCTTGGGGTCCCTTGTTTTGCTCCTCAGACTTTGCTGCCCAGCTTTCTACTCTGGGAGCCGATGATGGGGGATGGGTTTTGGACTTGGGGCATACGCCAGGGGCTCACAGGTCGGGGTGGGGGCTGTCTCCCCGCAGGGTGCGGAGGGCTTGCCACTACATCGTGAACCTGCGCTACTTCGAGATGTGCATCCTCCTGGTGATCGCCGCCAGCAGCATCGCCCTCGCGGCAGAGGATCCCGTCCTCACCAATTCCGACCGCAACAAAGTGATTGCAAACCTCCCCCGCTTACCCCACGTATCCCGCGGGCCATGCAAGGCAGAGGTCCTGTAGGATTTTAGCTTCCATGGTGGGGGGACGTGGAGTAGGGCAGCTAGTGGCAGCACCCAGACTGCGCCGTGTGGGTCCATCACCTTCCCCATCACCTTCCATTGTAAACCCTGGAAATCGCTCTCAGCCCCCCACACGTGGGGTGTAGAGCCCGAGGAGCAGACCAGGGAACCTTGCCAACAGTAAAATAGCTTAAACTGAGGAGATGCTGATGTGCACGGGGACTGCTGTGGGGCAGCATGATGCCAGCTCGCAGCATCATTTCAGAGCTGCTCGTACCGTGCGTGGGAACCGTTTCTCTCCTGCCTGTGCAGGCTGGGTTTAGGGGTGCCCTGAGCTCTTAGAGAACAGGCTGGGGTAAGCAAACCTGACGCTCTGCACCTGAGCCAGGCGAGCCCTGGTGCAGGATCTGGATGGGCACCAGTGAGCCCTTCTACATGGCAGCAGCTGCAGAGCACCCGTGCCCTCTCTCTGCAGGTCCTGAGGTATTTTGACTACGTCTTCACCGGCGTCTTCACCTTCGAGATGGTTATCAAGGTAAGAGGCCTCGCGGGCTGGCTGGGGATGCTGTGTCCCGCAGCGTCATTGCAGTGGGTGGGAAAGAGCTCAGTTTTTTGGTTCTGGTCCAAAATCTGGAGACTTTGGTCCATCATTAAGACTTTAAAGCCTGGTTCTTAGCTGAGATTATCAGACTCAAGGCTCCCAAAATACGATGTTCCTTGACATATATGTGGGGCACAGGGACAGATCTGCTGCTTCCCAGCCATGTCCCTGTCCCCAGTACATCCCACCTCTGGCTGTTCCCGCTCAGTGACCCAGCTGCTCATTTCCTGCCTGTTTTTCTCTCCACTTCTCCCCCACAGATGATTGATCAGGGCTTGATCCTGCAGGACGGCTCCTATTTCCGAGACCTTTGGAACATCCTGGATTTCATCGTCGTGGTGGGAGCGCTGGTGGCTTTTGCCTTGGCGTAAGTGGCTGTCATCCTTGTCACCTCTTTGCCTTCCCTTGGCTGGGGCGGGAGGACTATGGAACTATGGATTATGGCTACTAGACCCTGATTTTTTTTTGATTTCTCTGCATCCTTCTGTTTGGATTTCTCTGCATCCTTCTGTTCTGCTTCTGGGACGGCTCCTGGCAGTGGTGTGTGGCTGACTACAAAGCCCAGATATGCTGCCGGCACCTGAAACCAGTATAGCTCTGGGGTTTCTCCCTGTTTGTCAAATGCTGGTGAGCAAACAGGCAGGGAGCAAGGCAAAGAGAGCTGGAGGTGCTGGGAAGAGGTTGGTGGACTTAAAAGAGGGCAGAAGGGACTGCTGAAGAGGTGAAAAGGGCTAAGGGTGGCAGAGCTGGAGTTATACAGCTGCTACACGTCCCGGGACTCACAGGGGCAGCAAAAGCAGCAGCCTGCCAGGTGGAGCTGCCCTCCGAACATGTTTGTGCTGGAACTGCTACCCCCAGCTGGTGGCTTTTCCTGTGTTCCAAGGGGGAGCGTTGCCCCAGAGCCCTGCAGGGATGGGGTTGCAGCCGGTGGGGCTTGTGCCTGCATCCTCTGCAGCATCATGCCGAGGGCAGGGTGCTGCGTGCTTGCTCTGCGGCTTTTTGCTGAGCGTCGCCTTGCAGTTGGGTTCTGGTACCAGGGTCTTCCTCCTCAGCTTGATGGTGCCTGTCCCGTGGAGGGGAGAAGCATCCAGGAATGACTTCCGTGCTGCTCTGCGCTCCTCTGTGCTGCCGGCTGGGGCAGGTCATGCGGTGTGAGCACGGAGAGGGATATACCAGCACCCAGAGAGCGGGCAAGGTCCCTGGTCCTCAGGGCTGTGATGCCCCATCAGTGCCCAAGGAAGGAGAACAGAGGAGATGCTGTTGGTTTGTCACGCTGTTGTTCTCTCTTTGTGCCTTTGACACTGGCGGCGGTGGCGTTAGTGCTGGTGAGAGGGGAGGGCCTGGCAGCCGCGCAGACTGGACCCCTGTCCTTGTCCACAGCTCAGGTACTGTGCCAGGCTCTTGGGGCGGCTGGGTCCGAGCCCCAAGGTCTCTCGATGGATTACAGCCTGTAATCCATCCCTCCCATCTCACCCCAAGACGGGCAGCAGCTCCTTCCACCAGCTCTCACGTACTCACACCCTCCCCAGCTCGTTGCTTTTGCCTTCCTCGCCCTCCTCCCCCTTGTCCTCACCCAGTGCTTTCAGCCGCTGCTCTCTCCTTGGGAGAAGCATGGAAGAATTCAGCTCGCCCAGCAGTGGGATGAACCAGCCCCTGGGCAGGGCAAGGGGGCTCACTGCAGTCCCCAGTATGGGGACGGGGCACAGGGTAGGTCCCCTGACTGGGGACATCTCTCCCAGGAAGCCACCGAGGTCACCACAAGGGTGGATCGAGCATCTTTGGGGTCTGGCTGATCCTCTCCCCCTGCCAGGGCAGCCCCTCAGAGCATGTCTAGAGGTGGTGCTCAAGGGCATCAGCAGCCTGAGGATGCGCTGGGTAGCTTGAGGGGCTTTAGGAGCATGAGAAAGCCTTTTCCTTCCAAGGCATCTTTTTGATGGCTGAAGCAGATTAGGTTGATGGCTCAGCCTGCTCCTGGGTGGACGAGTGTCCTCACTGCTGCTAACACTGCTTACGCTTGCCCTCACCTCACAGAGGTGTCACAGTTCCTGGGGTTGGCCCCTGGAGCTGGTGGGACCCTCACATGGCATCACCGAGCACGTGGGGAAGCTGCCGTGCCCCTTCCAACCCGGCTTGCCACCTTCCTGCCTCCACCCAGCCTCCCAAGGGAAGGACAGGTCCCTTTGGGCAGCTGAATTCTCAAGGGCGAGCACCCCCATCGGCTGTGGCACTGAGGGGGGATAAAGGAACCGCAGCGATTTCAGATGGCTTTATACGTTATAAAGCATTTATAAGAACACCTGCCTCTCCCCTTGGCAGCCTGTTGATGCCACAGCCCTGGGAGCAGCACGGTGCTGGGGGTTGCACACAGCCACCCCCAGCTCCCGCTCAGCCCCAGGATGTTTGGCAGCTGTACGTGTCCCAACCCGCCGCTCTCCCTCCTTTCCTCCAGCCTACTCCCAAGAGGAAAACTCTGGCCGTGACGTTTAAATCACTCTTTTCTTCTCCCTCCGTGAGCTCTTTGATGTGGGGCCGTGGCAGGGGGCACATGTCCTCCCTCTCCCCCTCCCCACCTCCACGGCACTGGGTGGGCAAAGTGATGCCCACAAAGCATCTGCTGCGATTATGTGGTTGAGAGCAGCTGGTGACCAGGTCCGTCGCTTCCCATTTGGAAGAAGTGCTGGGATGTGCTGTGCCATTTGGGTTTTCTCCCCTTTTTGCCTCCCCTCCGTGTTTCGGTTTTCCCGTGGTGTTCCTGGGGAGCCGTGGATGCAGCAGGAGGTCTCTGAGCTGCGCCAGTAGTCCAGTGGATGATGGTAACACATCAGTGCCACATCGAAATCACCAATAAGCAAGTGTTGACCCATAAAAACAGCTTCCTGTGTGCCAGGGACTTGTCCACCGCCCCTTCGGAGCCCGTACATCCTGAGCAAGAGGTCATCTTGGCTCATCTGCAGCAGTCTGCGTGGAAAGCTAATACGTCGATCCTAATGCAGCCTAAATAAAAAGCCCAATATAAAACCATAAATCTCCAAAGGTTTCAAATTAAATTAGCTGAAATAACCAGAACCATAACTAAAGATGCTGCTCGCTTTTGTCTCCCGCGGCACCCTCCAAGGAGGAGGAGGCATGGTGCTCGCTCACGGCGTTACGGCGCGTTTAGGTGGTGCTGCCTATGCCTGCAACCTTGCAGCAGCGGGGAAGGAGCGATGGAAAGGCTGGTTGAGGTGGCCGGTCGTGGTAGTAGTGCGTAGCCCTCATGTCTCGCCTGGTGAGAGAGGACAGGAGTTTCTCTACCCGGAGGTACGCAGCAGAGGTGCCTCGTTTTATGCCGAGCGGCATCTTCTGGTGCTCGTCGTCACCGCTGTCTGGGAGCAAGGAGGGACCCTTAGGTGTTGCAAAATAACCTTGCGTGAGGCTGCTGGGGGCAGGGGTCTGAGATCCCATCACACAAGCACTTCAGAGTTAAACCACCCCCTTTGCCGCTTGCCTTCCACTGGCTTCGACACCATGCAGCCAGGGCCTGGGCTTGTTTTTATGGTTTTTAAGAAATGTTTTACCCTGTAGGCTTTGGCCCCAGTGCTGAGCAGGCACGTGGCAGGGACTCAGCTCAAGTAGGGGTGGAGGTTTGGTAGACCTTGTAGACCAACTTGGCTTGTCCGAGTAGGTGTCCTGCTGTGTGGCAGCTTGGGTGGCATTGGCTCTTTCTGGTCAATCAGTGGATTTCTCGATGGAGGTGATTTTCCAAAGATAGCCTGTTTGGATGTGGCCTTGCAGGTAGGTTCCCATGGAGGCACCTGCCTTTGGCTGGTTGGAGCCAAGCCTTGAGGTCCTTCCCCGACTCCTGGATGAGGGCTACCACATGCCCACCCGCTCTCACCCGCCGTCCTGCTCTCTGCGGGCTCCTCTTGCAGCAGAGGTTTCACTACGCACCCCTCTCCCAAAACCTCCAGCAGGCAGCCTCTCCCTGGAGATAAGCCCCATCCTGGAGGACACAACATGGTCTACTCATCGTGCCTTTCAACCCGGGCGTGGGGTGTTGGAGGGCTGCTGCAAGGTCCTGGTTGCCCAAGAGGCTGCAGTCATCCCCGTGCAGCATCCCCGATGTGTTTCTCACCTTCTCCCTCTCTTCTCTCTTTTTCTCTGGGTGCTGTTTGCTGGCTGCCGGGCTGGATCGCCAACAGGAATGCTTTGGGGTAACTATGCCGTTCGGGTCGCTGTGGGGTGCCACGGTGGGGATGGGCTGTCTGGGTGTCTGCAGGTGTCTGTCTGTCACCCCAGCTGACCCTTAGCTGCCTTCGGAGAGAGCGGAGTGTGCTGCTCTACGTGCGCCCTGGGATGCAGAAAGGTGGTGTGCTCCAGGGAAGGACAGGAGGGATTTTCTTTGCAAGCAATGCAATTCCTAGCCTTTGGAGGAGAGTGCTTTCATCGTGGATCTTTGTGTGTGCGGAATACCCCGAGGTGGTGTGAAGCACACCCAGGGGATGAGGTTCACACCAAGCTCAGGTGGCTGGGGCAGCTCAGCCTCGGCCATAGACACAAGGCCAGGCTTTCCTCCAGGCATTAACCAGCCCTATATCCCATATCCATGTTGGATCCCAGGCCAAATCCACAGGTTTCCTGAGGTCTGCAGAGGTTCCTCCTCAGCAGATGTGAACCGCTGCACTTGAGTTGCCCTTGGGAGCAGCTTGCACCAGCTGAGCAGTGCCCTCAAATCCCCACCCCAGCCCCTGCTCAGATGCCCCAGCTGCTTACCCAGGCCCTGACACTGGGCAAAGCGGGAGATGGGAGGTTCTGACTGAGTCCTGGGCCTGCTTGTACCGCTGCATTTATGGGGCTGTGCTCCTAGGGAGGACTATTAATTAGTGGCCTTGTTTACATCTATTAACGATTAAGCTCATTATTGTGCTCCCTGTTGCATTAACCCTTGTAAAGGAGCTGTGTAATTTGGAGTGTCTGTTGTAAGTAATTTTCCTGATGTTTTTTGAAGGTGTCCAGTGGATACAAACTGTGCCACCCTCACCAGAACCTTTCAGCTCCATCCCATGGGCTTTGGTTAAAAGAGAAGGAAAAACCCCTGTATTGTGGTTGGGATTAATTATCCTATTCCATAAATTAGAGTCAAGAGGGGTCTTAGTGCTGCTTTTCTAAGTAATCCTGATCGTAAGCTCTGCCTTCCTCAGCTGATTTGGGGAAGGGGCAAGCGCAGCCCTGATCTGGCGAGGGCTGAGATGTTGTGCGATGAAAGATCAGGCTGACCAAGACGGGTAGCGCTGATGGAATAAGGCAGAAAGCTGGAAGAGCCAGCATTTGTGTGAACAAGCCAAGCACAGAGCAAGTGCTTCCCTAGGTGAATGTAAGGACCATGGATCTTGAGTTTAAACACGGATGGGAAACCCTTTGTGAGACATCCGCTTATAGACCCCACTGAGCGCATCTCCCTCATTTTATTAGGAATTCCTTGCAGCCGGTTGTAACGGTAGAAAGCAATTAGCAAGGGGGGGGGCTTTTGCAAGCCGTGCCTGCGGTAGGGAAGCAAACCTCCTGGCCCTGTCGAGCGGCACGGCTTGGGGACACGGGAGGGCAGCGTGCCGCAGCACCCTTCGAGCACCCTCGCTTGGGTAGAGCGTTGCCTTGCCTGCCCTGGCATCACAAGGGGATTTAAGGTCGCTGCTCCCCAGCCAAGGGGAAAGGTGCTAATCCTGAGGAGGGAGAGGGTTGCTTTATTTTTCATCGCTGCCATCTATCAGCGCGTGCGTTTAGGTGGGCTGAGCACTCAGCAGTCACACGTTGGTGGCCCTCCCGCTCCCGTCCTCACACGTGCTGGGGGTGGTGGTATGTGGTTTGTCAGCAGCTGAAACCCCCAGAGCATCCAGCCCCAGGTCCCCAAGGCTATTTTCTCTTCGTTTCCTTTTTGGATGCGTGTGCCTCCCTCTGACGCCGTAGGACCAACAAGGGCCGGGATATCAAGACCATCAAGTCTCTCCGTGTGCTCCGCGTCTTGAGGCCCCTGAAAACCATCAAGCGACTGCCCAAGCTGAAGGTAACGATCCCCATCTCCTGTCTTACATTTGTCTTCTCCAGCTGGGACCGGTTGGTGCCGGGACCACCTGCGTTGATTTGCCATGAGCAGTGAACGAGTGGTTTTCAAAGCATTTGCTGTGTTTTAGGAGCTCTGATTTCAAACACAACATCCTTCAGGAGCTGTTAAAAGCACGTCTGGATCTGTGCAAGGTGTCAGAGTCAGGTGCTGGGGAAATTGGGACTGGAGTGGACATGAGGCAGCAAAACCCAGATGCTCTCCTGATAAAACAGACCGCCCTGGCTTTGGGAGAGCTCAGATCTCTTTCCAAACTCTGTGATCTTTTCCACCAGAGCAGCTCGCAAACCTCTCGGGATTTGGTGGTGCTGTCATGGTGTTATGCCAAAGGGGGGTTCCCATCTGAACAGCAGGGTTATTTATGCAGTGTGGTAGGATTATGGATTTTCCTGCCTTGGCCAATGGGGTAGAGAGCCAGAAAAGGAGTAAGAGACCGAGGAATCCCTGAGTTTTTCTCACAAGGGGATATTTGGCTGATGGATGAGGCCCAGAGTGGCACCCCAGAGACCTAGGTTTTGATCCTAGCTTGTCTTCCTGAGCAGTGGATGGATTCAGCCTGTGACAGTTCGTTTCTGGACACGTCTGAATTTAGTGTGAAGCAGGGATAAGGGCATTCCTCTCTTTCCTGAAGTTCTGTGAGAATTAGGGCTGAGAGCACGGCCCGGGGAGGTGCTGCTATTGCAGGCATTCACCCTGCCTTGTTATTCGGGGTGATGGGAAACGAAGAAGTGTTTACTAATTGCTCTCGAGTGTTACTACTTGCATCGTTGGGGCGACCCCCTGGGTGCTGCCCTGGTTGCAGAGAACGCTGGAGGATATAATTACCCATCCCTGCTGCTAGGTGTGTGCTGGGGGTACTCCAGGTGTTAAACTCGCTCATAAAGTAGCCCTTTGCCCAGGAGAAGGCCACGCTCTTTCCTGCTTTCTCCCCAGGAAGGGGAAATGTCTTTTCCCACAGTAGTCTTGAGGAAAGTTTTGGTCCTGCCCTTGACAAGGCTGTAGGTTCCCCAGAGTGAGCTGTGCCCTCTCCCACAGGCTGTCTTCGACTGCGTTGTGACATCCCTCAAGAACGTCTTCAACATCCTCATCGTCTACAAGCTCTTCATGTTCATCTTCGCTGTCATCGCCGTCCAGCTCTTCAAGGGGAAGTTTTTCTACTGCACTGACAGCTCTAAGGACACGGAGAAGGACTGCATGTAGGTGCCCTGATGCCTCTGGCAAAGGCAGGGTGCCGGGTAATGTCGTTTTTGGGTTCCCAGTGAAGTCCATGGTCATGACTCGCTCTTGGCCATAGTCTCTTGGGGTGGATGACATGGGTTGAGCCCCATCCCCATCGCACACACAAGCTGCCCCCAGGGTGTAAACGCACTGTCTCCTAGTCTGTCAGCATAAAAAAGCAAGGTCACCGCTCTCTCCCAACCTTGCAGAGGGAACTATGTGGACCACGAGAAGAACAAGATGGAGGTGAAGTGCCGGGAGTGGAAACGCCATGAATTTCACTACGACAATATCATCTGGGCTTTGCTCACCCTTTTCACAGTCTCCACCGGCGAGGGTTGGCCCCAGTGAGTATTCTGCTTTATTCCCCCACACTCTGAATGGGGCTGGGCATAATAACTGGCTACACATAAGTGGGACTGGGGGGGAAACTGATGGGAAGGGAGGAGGAGAGGAAGGGTGAGAAATTATGCCAGGACAAAAGAGCTTTATGGGACTGGGGCTGTGGCTGAAGTTAGCTTTTTCCTTAGAGAGTGAATGATGGATAATCCCTTCTCCAATGGCCCTGAGGTGTCTTTTAGCTCAGTTTTAGAGATGACCATAGGACAAGCCCTTTCTTCATGCTCATGTGAGCTTGGGCAGGTTTTTTTCTGTATGTGGAGCACTGGAAAATCCATTTTCCATCAGGAGCACAGGCAAAGCACCGTAAAACAGGCTGTCGCCGCTTAGAAGGGTCGTCCTTGTAAATCGGATTAAGACAGAGGTTTATCCCGTCGTCGTTACAAGTGTGGACAGACGGAGCTGGCTGTGCAGACCGGGTCCCGTGGTGGCACTCCTGATGGGCATATCTCTGGTTGCTTTTCTCCGCCTCTCTGCCCACAGGGTGCTGCAGCATTCGGTGGATGTGACGGAGGAGGACCGCGGGCCCAGCCGCAGCAACCGCATGGAGATGTCCATTTTTTATGTTGTCTATTTTGTGGTCTTCCCTTTCTTCTTTGTCAACATTTTCGTGGCCCTCATCATCATTACGTTCCAAGAGCAAGGAGACAAAATGATGGAGGAATGCAGTCTGGAGAAGAACGAGGTATGGTCTGGGGAGAGGGGGAAAGAGGACATTCCCATGGGATTTTCTGCAGTTTGGGAGCTTGGATCTCCCTAAATATTGAAAGGGTGGAAGAAACCTGTGAGCCACCTGCTTGCCCAGCCCATAGAAGTGTGGCAGCCACTCTTGCCGTTGGCCAGGGTCTGATGCACGTTGTTTTATTCCAGAGAGCCTGTATTGACTTTGCCATCAGTGCCAAGCCCCTCACGCGGTACATGCCCCAGAACCGGCACACCTTTCAGTACCGGGTCTGGCACTTTGTGGTCTCCCCATCCTTCGAGTACACCATCATGGCCATGATAGCGTTGAACACTGTGGTGCTGATGATGAAGGTGAGCCTGTCCTGTTTGGGGCGGTGGGAGGAAGGAGGATGGGTCAGGATGGGACCAGAGGGTATTTTGGTTGTTTCTAGGAGGTGCTTTGAGATGGACCCTTGAGCATGTATTCCATTGGCATAGTCACCTGATACACCACATGCCCCAAACTAGACGCAGGATCTTCCCTAAACCAGATGACCCAAATGATCTGGATCTCTTAACTACTGTAGAAAGATCTGGATTAACTCTGTGCTTCCTTCTTAGAAGCAGTGGCAGCTGTCCCGGGAGAGGGGTGGAGAGGGAAAGGAGGAGATGGTCTTTGGGCACCCAGGGCAAGGAGTGTGGGCCACCGCAGATCTTCTCTGGGACAGCCATCAGCCAAGAGGCTGACAGGCCCCCCCCAGCTAGCAATGTCTCTCTCTTCCCATCAGTACTACTCTGCTCCGTACACCTATGAGCTGGCCCTGAAGTACCTGAACATCGCATTCACCATGGTGTTCTCCTTGGAGTGTGTCCTCAAGATCATTGCTTTTGGTTTCCTGGTGAGTGGCTGCTCCCGTTCTTGGTAAGGGTGTTAATTTGGACTTTGGCAGCACGCACATCACAGAGGGAAAGTGTTAATAATGTAAGCTTGTTGCTGTTTATTTCGGGTCCCAGTCTGAGACCTGCTTTTAGGTTAGCATCGCTCCTTTGGTTCTCATTAAACTTCCCACTGCTGGATGCTGGTGGGGGCGGCCATGCCGTTCCTTTGCTTTTTGCCTCATTTCCATGGTCCTTTGGGGCGTGGACCATGTATGTGCTGTGCTAAAGCCAACTGCTGCTGCCATCATGCTGGTGGCTGCAGTCCCTTGTCCCCAGGAGCTGCAAGACGCTGGTGCGTTGCTATCCTTGGGCTGGATCAGTTGGTCCAGACCTGGCCAGCAGTGAGACCTCCCTGCCCAATTCACAGTCCTCAAGTCCCCAGCTGCTCATTTAAGATTTGAAGCCACGCAGTGCCTTTTCTTCAGCAACAGTTGCTCATAAGCAGCAAAATGTAGGGTTTATGGTTTCTTTCCTGTTTCTAACCCATATTGGGAGATGAGGTCCGCCAGCAGGAGGGTTTCTAGCCACCCTCCCTGCTCCCCGTGGCTCCAGCCATGGTCGAGTCCGGTCTTGCGCCAGCTGCTGCGCGAAGAGGAAGGGCTGAGATGGGTCCAAGCGCCCAAGAAGAGGAGGGCAAAGCAGCCTCGTAGGTCTGAGGTCGGCGTGATGAGCTGCTGCAGCCTGACCAGGGCTGGCTGTGGCCACTTTTCCACTCCGTTCTCCAAGCTGGATGCATGAGTCATCTCCCAGGAGAAGCTGCTTGCTGCAGACACTCTCAGGTCTGCCACCGTCTCAGACACCAGATGATGCTCCAGACCACATCTGCATACAAATGGGCATCAAGGTCTTTGCCACCGCCCAGCAGCGTTGCCCTGTGTCCCAGCACCCTTCACATCCCCATCCCCGAGCTCAAATCCATGTTCCCGCTCTCCTTCCTTTTGCAGAACTATTTCCGGGACACCTGGAACATCTTTGACTTCATCACCGTCATCGGCAGCATTACGGAGATCATCCTGACGGACACCAAGGTGAAGCAGGGGCTGGGAGCATCGGGGCGAACCACTGCGGGGTGGGGGGCTCCCGCCCTCCTCTGACCCTCTCGTCTCCTCCCAGCTGGTGAACACCAGCAGCTTCAACATGAGCTTCCTGAAGCTTTTCCGGGCTGCTCGGCTCATCAAGCTGCTGCGCCAGGGTTACACCATCCGCATCCTGCTCTGGACGTTCGTGCAGTCCTTCAAGGTAAGTCACGCATGCCCTGCTCTCCCCCCATGGGCCATGGTGTTGGGGTGTTGCTCCCAAATGCAGGTTGTTCCCAGGGTCTTGTTGGCTTCCCTGCTCGCTGTGCTTTTTGTAGCTGGGCCTGTGCTAAATGAGATGATTCTTCTCTTGCAGGCTCTCCCCTACGTCTGCCTCTTGATCGCCATGCTTTTCTTCATCTACGCAATCATTGGGATGCAGGTGAGCACGGGCGTCTCGGTGCGCATCCCTCTGGCACGGGCAGGCTGGACCACCACGTCCTCAGCATCGTGCACAGCAGCCAACCTTGTGCCTGCTTGTCGTTACTTCACTCGATCACAGTCGCCAGGAAGGTCCCAAGGGTGGAACAGCTTGTTTGGGAGCTGCCACAAGCTTGTTCAGTCAAGTCCCTGCTGCCTTCCCTACTTATACCTGTGGAGATGTGGCCCTGGGGACTCAGCTGGGCATCCTGTGTGGCAACTGCTTTCAGACTTGCCACCCCTTCATTTCATAGGCACTTCAGTTTCAGAAATGACGCCCCATCTCCCTAACAGAGGTGGATTTCATGCCCGAGGGGCCTGGTGAGCAGCCTTCTGCCTTTCCCATCTGAACGGCTGGGTCACGGCGGTGGTCCCTGCATCCCACTCTCCACCTTGTCCCTCTGTGGAGGGGATGTTCTGCCTCGCTCTCGTGCTTAGGGCCCTACCAGATGGTGGGTGGTCTGCAGAGCATGGGAAGATGGGATCTTTCCAGGCTCCAGCTGGTAAATAAGAAGCACGTGAGCTAAACCCTTCAGCTCCACACGTGCTGCTGCGGGGCTGGCTCGGTTCTGCGGTGACTAAACCCCACGCCGAGGATCTGACAAAGCATCTTCCACAACGAACGCTGGGGATCTGAGCTGCCCGAGGAGCGAGCCCAATGCCGTGCACCACCGGAACGGGCAGATTTTGGGGAGGCAGCAGGCAGCGCGGAGGGTCCCCCTGCTCCGGGTTGCTTGGCAGCGCTGGTGTTTAGTCTCTTCCACCCCCGCTCTCCCTCCCCGAGAGAGTCGCGTGGCTGCTTTTGGCCGCTCTGTCCTACACATCTCGGCACCGGCTCCAGGTGTTCTCCGTGCTAAACAACCGCCATCTGACTCAGCCGTCCTCCCCTCCCCCTCCCTGCCGTGTGGTAGTATTTGATTTATTTGATTTTATTATTTTTTTTAACACCATTGTGAACAAATCCCCAAGCAGTAAAGTCTGTGGGCGTTATTTGAGCAAAATAGCTGGAGGCAGAAAATATTCTACAATTACACATTCCAAAAAACCTGTACAGGGAAAAAAATACTCTGCAGTTAGTGTATTTTTAGGTGGAAAGTAGAATAAATATTTAACAGTAATAACAGCACATTTTTCCTATTTGGGGCACTTTACGAACATTCGTTACATCCTACCACGGCCTTGGCTGTGGGTCATTATCAGGATATTGTCCATGTTTGGGCCTTTGTTGCCTCTTTTGGCCCTGGGGATGGTAGTCCCAGGTGTCTGTCTCTCCGTGGTGGGTTAGTGGTCGGTCCATCCCTCCCTCACCGAGCCCTTCCCCACCCTGTTCGCATCTCTGTGCCTGACCCTGGCATCATGGACCGTTTCCCCACCAAGGCAAAACCTCCCAGGAGTTTCCAGGGCTGGGATCCAGCACCCGCCTACAACATGCTCGGGACCTCCAGCTGCCATGCTGTGCTCAGATGCAGCTCGCAGCAGAGGGATGGATGTGGAACGGTTGGACTCGGTTGATCCCAGGTCCTCCATGCTCCTGTTTCCATGGCAGCTCGGCCTCTCGCAGCCTTTGCCACCCACCACAGATCCCTGCCAAGGAGAGGAGAGTCTCCTTTCCCCAAGGGCTGCTCAGTGCCAGCTCCTCAGTGTGTTGGCTGTGCACCAGCATGGATTTGCTGGGATGCTTTTCCATGGGGGATTGCACTCAGAGGGTGGATGTTGACTGCTGTGGGGTCTGGGTGCACTGAGGGTGATGGACCAGGGTCTGGATCCATCCCTGCAGTAAAAAGGTGAACGTGCAGCCGCTTCCCAAGCACCGAGCTCTTGCTTCTATAACAGCCCTTTTACTCCCTCCTGCAGGTTTTTGGCAACATCAAACTAGATGAGGAAAGCCACATTAACCGGCACAACAACTTCCGCAGCTTCCTGGGCTCCCTTATGCTCCTCTTCAGGTAAGCACCCAGGGAAAACTGCTTTGGCAGCATTTTTGGATGCCAGGAACCAGACGGGGCAGGTTCTCACCACAGGCTGGTTGGTGGAGGTCCGCTCTTGGTGCCAGAGAGCAGCTGGGCAACACATGGCCACAGGAGCTCAGGAACCCCTTTTTTCCCTCACCCTGCCCCCAAAAGGATGTCTGTCTCCCAGCAATCTGTACCAGCTGGCTGGGAGGAGTTGGCCCTGTGTGTCAGGAGCTACACCCTGGCTTGGCTGCACTGGTGTCGGTCCAGCTCAGTTGCTGCTGACCCAGCACTGCGCTCCTCTGGGGATGTGCTTTATTCGGGTAGAGGGTTGCACAGCTTCTTATGAGGTTTCTCCTGGAGGAATCCTGCCCCAGCTCCATCCTGTGCCTCCACGAGCTGCTGAGTACGGCTGTGTTGGGCACAGGAGTGCAACGGGAGAGGCATGGCAGGAGATCATGCTGTCCTGCTTGGAGGGCAAAGGATGCGAGCCGGACACAACAGCGACGTCCGGGCAGAATGAGAACGAGCGCTGTGGCACTGACCTGGCCTACGTTTACTTCGTCTCCTTTATCTTCTTCTGCTCTTTCCTGGTGAGTTCCTCTCCCCTGAGCGCCCCAGGGGGTCCTCCTCATCAACCCCCTCAACCTGCGCCCTTGCCAGAGGTGCACCTCTACTCCTCCTCTCCCTACTTCCCTTCCTCTTTGCCTTTTTCCCTTTCCCTTAGATGCTCAACCTGTTCGTGGCAGTCATCATGGACAATTTTGAGTACCTGACTCGGGATTCCTCCATCCTGGGGCCTCACCACCTAGATGAGTTTGTCCGGATCTGGGCAGAGTATGACAGAGCAGCGTGGTATGTAGCCAGCTCCTTCTCCCCGGAGCAACCTCTCAGAGCTGGTTTTAAACAAGCGTCTCTGTGTTCTGCTGTTGGAAACGGGCTGCGATGCCTGGGACGGTCAGGGAAGGGCTGCTCATGCTTGCGGTCGTTACAGGGGCAGCAGCTTCCTATAATGCTGGGTGGCACAGGCGTCTTAGGTGATGTTCATGGTTTGCCATGGTGTTTATCCTGTGTGCTGGAGGTTCCTGATCTTTCTCTCCTCCCTGGCCAGCGGGAAGGTTCCTCTCAGCCTCCTTCCCTGTGCCCCTGCACCAACTGGGTGCCTCTGCCCTGAGACCGGCTCCATCGCCTGGTCCCCAGCACCCACAGCTCCCTGTCAGGGCAGGGCTGAGCGTGGCTTGTTCCCAGCAATGGGGAGATGCTGGGAGTCTGCTGGGCTCCTGCCAAGTCACCTATGGGAGTGTGTTTGGGGAACTGTGTTCCTACACTGACCAGCCTGCTCACATCTCCGGGGATGGGAGGACCTTGTTTCCCGCACTCATGCCTTTGCTGATGAGGATCCCAGCAATCAGGGCTCCCATTTTCCTGCAGCAGCCTGCTCCCAGCAGTGGGATGGGTTCACAGTGGCCCTACATACTCTGGATGTCCGGGCTTTGGCTCTGCTCCTGCTTCTGCAGCAGAGGAGCATCCTTAGGGCAGTGTGGAACAGCTCCCGGAGCATGAAACTACAAGGGTGTCTTGTGTGGCCCCTTCCTTCCTGCCCCCAGCCCAGTGACAGCCTCTTTGGAGCCATGGCCCACCGCCACCATGCCAGGGAGTATGGGCAGTCTTAGCTTGAGAGCCCTTGGCAGCCCCACACGCTCCCTTTGGAGACTGTTCACCTCCACTCCTAGTGTCCCTGCCCCCCAAGAGACGTGTCCAGCCAAGATATATTTTTTTTGCCTAATAGCATCACCTCCTAACATAGTTTCCTCCACCGTTTCTGTCCGACCCCGTGCAGCTCAGCGCTGGCCGGGTTCCTCCCCACGTGCCCTCCTCCATCACTCTTGCTGCTGTGCGAGGTCCTCGTGGGCAGGTGGGCTGGCTTGTTAGTGGGCTACTGTGCCTCATGCGAGGGGGAGAGGTCACTGTGGGTGAGTAGATGTCTTGATGGACAACTAGAGAAAGGAGAGGAGGTGAGAGCAGTGAAACATCCCGCTGCTCGGTCTGGGGCTTCTCACCCGTGGCTTTTGGGAAGGGTTTCTTCACACCAGGCACTTTATTCGCTCTCGTCCCCCATGTCGGTGGTCTGGGTCTCCAGGACAGTCACTGAAAAAGTGCCTGAGCTGTCCTGTCGATGCCATGCACCCTTCTGATTTCTGAGCAAGCCATCCTTTTTCGTCATGGTACGTAGACAGTGGTTAGGGGGTGTGCACGGGAGCTGGTGGTGCTGGGCTCGTGGGGACGGTCCTGGCCCTCATTGCTGGGTGAGGAACGGGTGAGTACATCTGAAAGGGTCCCACCACCTGAGCGGGGCAGCAGTTCTGCATCCTGACACCATCACATGAAGGTCTCACAGGGAGACAGCACCTGGGGGGGCCTCAGGGATGGGTTTTGCCCAGATGGTTGGCTTAGCTCTGGCTGGCGATGGAGAGGGGATGGGAGAAGAGCAAGGAGAAACCAGAGGCAAAGGCGCTGGGTAGGACTGTCACACCGACCTTTGCTTTCTTGTGTGGTTTCCCTCCAAGCTTGTCTAAGGATGCCCAGGAGGCTGCAGCACTCTGCACCTCAGCACTTCCACCCCACACGGTCCTGCTTCCTGAAGGGCTCTGCTCTGGAGTAGGGAGCTCAGCTTCCGATGGTCCCTGCCCTCTCTCCCCTAAGCTGTCTGCCCCGACGGCTTCATTATTTCAGCTGGTGCAGGAGGGATACGGGCCATATCCTGTGATGGCTGCACCCGGGTCTGGAGAGATGCGCTTCCGTGGGCGACAAGGGGTGTGTGTTTGGGAGGGTTTGCTTCCAATAATGTGTACCCTTGGAAGACTGAGGTCTGGTGGTCAGAGCACAGGGCCGGACCACGAGAGACCTAGGTGCTAGTGCCACTGGTTACCAGCTGGTCACATTATCTCGTCTCAGGTTCCCCAGATATTGGAGATACAAGTGACTCGGCTTCCAACCTCCTTGGGACCTCGTGAGGACCAGGGCTGGCCGGGCAAGGGCAAGGCTCTCCGGTTGTGTGATGGGACACAGCTCCATCAAAAGGGCTCGTGGTGGCTAGAACCCAACCAAGCTGCAGTCTCACCCCGTCTAAAATCCCACCAGGCGTAGGAGGCCAGGGGCACGATGAGGAAGGATGATGGGGTGGTGTTCACTGCCAAAACTGTCCTTCTCCAGGGTCAAGACGGGTCAGTGGAAGGAGGTAAAAGCTGACTCGTGGTGGAGAAGGCAGTAGGTGATGCTCACAGCTTTCTTCTCTCTGGGTCTTACAGAGCCAGAAGGAGAAGAGCCGTGCACTTCTGGGGGTCTTACCCCACAGATGGTCCCAGCATCCCCCCCGTTAAGCTCTCCTCCCCTCCACCCTCTCAGTGTCCTATTAACCCACCTGTGCTTCCTTTGCAGCGGCAGGATCTCGTATAAGGATATGTACAAATTAGTACGGGTGATCTCGCCTCCTCTGGGCCTAGGAGAGAACTGCCCCTACAGGGTGGCGTGCAAGGTTTGCCTCCCAGTCCTCCGCCACAACCTGGCCACGGGACACACCATCCACCCCTCCCTCCCCCTGCTCCACCACCACCGCACCTCCCGAGGGACCCCTGACCTTGCTTTCCTTCGAGTTTAAAGAGGTCCGCGGCCTCCCAGAGCCAGCAGCTGTCCTCCTCGAGGGGAGGCATGAGTTGGGGCTGGGGAGGGGGGCTCAGAGCCTCCTGGGGTGGGTTTCAACCAATTGCGTCCCCCAGCCAGCGACTTCGTCGGCACAGAGAGCCCCCGAAGGATGCCGGGCCAAATGCCACTGTCCCTGCTTGGCGTCTCAAAGTGCCCTCCCGTGGGAGCAGGAGTTTTTTGGGGGTTCAGATGTGGTTTACTCCTGGGGAGGGAATGGGGGAGCAAAGGCAGAAGGATGTTGGGGACTTTGCCGTTGTTTTGAAGAGTGAGGACTGGGAGGGAGGAGGGACCCCTAACTCTGGGGGACACCGTGCTGTACCCAACAGACCCTTGTGCAAGCGTGGCGCTCGGAGGACACATGACCACCTCTCTGGGGAGGAGGTGGCCCCTGGGCACATCTCTGGAGCCCAACAACTCCTCTCCTTCTGCTTGAGCCGAGCTCCCAGTTGCTGGATGGGAGCGCATGGCAGCAGTTTGGCCTCCTTGTTGTCTCTCTGACCTGCACGATTTAAAAAAAAAATAATTTATTCTGGGGTGGCAGCTGAGCAAAATCCTGCTCTTGCCATCTTCTCCAAAATGCCACGACACCCAGGCTTGTGTTCATGGCACAAAAGGATGAACCGCAGAGCTCTCTCTTCCCTCTGCACCCCTTGCAGCATCTGAGGAGATGTACGAGGGAAGCACAGATGTCCCCAGCCTGTGATCTTGGCTCTGCAGGGGAAGAGGGTTCCTCAGCGTGATGCGTTGTGGCTACCACATCCTCTCTGCTACATCCGAAATGCTTCTTCCAGCCAGCATCCCTGGAGCAGGTCTGTCACCCTCCACAGCGGGCCGTGGGGATGACACACACGTGTGAAATCTTGAAGGAGACCAACAGAAGAAAAGCAGAGCGGGCGAGAGAAGACCTGGACTCTTGGTCATCTCATTTATCAAGAAGTGTTTCAGGATAGGAGATTTCTTGCAAGAATCACGGATGGCTCATCCATTCAGGAGAGGCTCCTTGCAGTCCCTCCACTCAGTTGCATCCCTGGCAAAGGAACACAGCTTGGCTGAGGGCACTTGCTCAGGTCCCTGCAGGCAGAAGACACCCTCGGGAAGAATTCCTAATCTTCCTCATTTGCCATCAGGGCTTCGCTGCTCCCCCAAGCTGGATCAGCTGGTGCTCAGGTACCTGTAATGCTTCCTGGGAAGAGGGAGCGCTGCAGCAGTCTGGGCTTTCTGCCGACTCTGGCACAGATGGAGCAGTGAAGGTGGATAAACTCAAGGGGAGGTGGAGGCAGGGAGTGTGAAACCAGCTTCTGCTGTCATGTGAGGGAGACCATCCCCATCCCTTCCTTGTGTTACCTCCCTGTGCATGGGGTATTTCAAGGATGTGACAGATTTTCAGGGATTTCTACTGGCCTGGAGCAACTCCCGAAAGGCAACTGATGAAGAAAGAAAAAACACGTTGTTGTTTTATCTTGCCACCGTGGTCTGGATCCCAAAATGCCAACCCAGCTTGCTCACCTTCCAGTTTTGTGAGCCTGTCCTGCACGTCACCGTGCACAGGTTCACCTTCCTGGAGCCTGCACCCCTATCCTGCTGGGAACAACGATGACTTGCAGAATCAACCACGGACATGTTTATGAGTGGTGGACAGCCTGCTCTGGAAGAGATGGTGAAAGCATACCCACTGAGCCATCAGAGGTGGGCTAAAAGAGGGGCACGGATGCGAGATTTCCCATGGAAGTCCAGCAAGCTCTGTCCTTACACTGAAGAGAGCAGGTCTTGTGGCCAAATGTTGCTGGGACTGTGTTCTGGCAGCCAGCTCCACTGCCTGGGGCCATATCTACCTTTCTTCACCCCCTCTGCTTCTAGCAGTCATGCAAAAGTGAGCCAAGGCATTGCCTCTGCCCCCTAAAAGTAGCCCTTGAGATGGTCATGGGTCAGGCAGACGCTCCACAGACACTCATGTCCCCGTGGACATCTCCTATTCCTGAATGTACTCTCACATCACTTGCTTTGTTCCTAACAGCCTGATACAGCACAGGACTTATTTCCTAACCACAGGAGGAGAGATGTCCCTCAGATTTCTCTCTCCATCCCTCACAGGGTTCTCCCAGAGCGCCCAGATGGAGCCATTAGTGCTCTTCAGTTTTACAAGCCACCCTATACCATAGCCACAGGGCACATCTCCATCCAGACACAGCTGGCCAGCATTCCCATCAAGGATGTGCCCGTGCTGGGACCAGCTCTTGGGAGCCATCCTGTTCGGATGGATGTCATTCCATGTGCCTTCCCATGCTTCATTCCATGGGGATGTGGTTCCTGGGCACAGCTGTGCTGCTCAAAACACTTTAAGATCTCTGCTTGGAGGAGCATCAACGTAAGAGAGAACAGACAGTCTCTGCGTCTGTGAGAACAGACAGTGTGGTCCTTCTTTGGTCACTGCAAACTTTTCCTTCCATGGGAATCCGTTCCTCCTTCATGGTGCAGAGAATTTCAGTACGAAAGACAGCGTCTGACGTGTGCTGGGTACACTAAAATGCCCCCTGCCAGGAGGAGTGGGCGGAAGATCACTGTCTTGCTTCCTTTTTGCACATACTTCTTGATCATGAAAATTTGGAAGTCGTCATCTCCCCTTCAGACACCTCCAGTCCATGCACATCCAGCTCTGCTGAGGTGCTGCTTTACAGACTCCAGGATCTGGATATTTCCTCTTGATCCATCCCACTTAACAGTCTCCAATGTTGTTATCAATCCTTCTTCCAACTCGTTTAGGTGTGTCAGGCTTGCCCAGTGTGTTCTGTGCCTGCATCCCAAACAGGGTCATCCCGCTGCAGGTCATCACCATCCCTAGTTCATGTCCAAACTGTCAGGATTAATCTTGATGGGGGCCTCTTTGGCCAGGGGGCTGCTTCCAAACCAGCTGGTACCCCCGGAGACGAGGAGACACCATCTCCCCTTTTCACACTGCTCTCAGCACACGAGTAGGGAATCGACCAGGATCCCCTGGGGAGGTACTTCATTTTTCGGCAATGCTCTCTCTCCCAGGTCGCCCCGTTTTGAGATGGGTTCCTCTCCAGCAGCATCCTCCCAAGGGATCCCAAGGGTCGATGCCTTTGCTGTTGCAAGCTTGCCCTTGCCCATTAACCATCCTGAACGTTGGCAGGTCGGAAGCCTGGCACGAGGGGAAGAAGTGGCCAAGCCTGTGATCCCTGGGAGATGTCTTGAGCAGCCTCCTGGATGTGCAGAGAGCGGGAAGCACAGCCCAAATACCTCAGCCTGGCAGAGAGCTCCAGGCGTCATCAGGTGGCCCGTTTTTGGTAGCGTCACTGCAGCAACCCTAGGCAGGTCCTTACAAAGCAGAGGAGTGCGAGGTGGGGGTCCGTCCTAGCTGCCTCCCTTGGGAAACCTAAACGAACCCCAATGTTGGAAGGCCCAAACAGCTGCCTCTGCTGAGACTCTTTAAACTCCAACCTGGTGGAACTTGCAGCCGCATGTGGGAGAGAGCCAGGGCGGGAGCATGGCATGTACGACTTTTCCTCCCGGTTTTGGTTTTTGGTTGGTTTTTTTTTGTTTGTTTGTTTTTCCAGCCAATTCAGCATGCCTTTTGCACTGGTGCATGGTGGGAAAGCGGTCCATCCGCAGAGCCAGACGGAAGCAACTGGGCATCTTCCTTTGACAAGTGACCCTGGCCCACTGCCTTCTATGCAAGATGCTGCCTCCCAATTGCATAGACCTTACGAGCTGGGGATACACAGCCTTCTGGCTATGGGTTAGGTGGCGATGCAAAGCAATACCCAGGCCCCCTCGCCCCCCGCCCCGGGAGGGAAGACGCTCCAGAGGGCCACAGAGCGCTGTGGCGCAAACCGCCGTTATCTCAAATAACCCATGGCTTGAGTGCCGTGTATCTGATTTATACCACTCGCACACAGCCCTGGAACCTGTGGGACAAGTTGGGGGCTGCTGGAGGGCTTTAGGAAAGGGGTTGAGACTGGAGAAAGACTCCCAGGGTGCTAGCGAGACAGGAGGTTGAGGCC
>NW_010230359.1:4042-8876 GCF_000690775.1 Eurypyga helias | reverse complement strand
TGTGTGAGCAGTGCTATAAATCCACATCAGGACAGTCTCTCATGTATGATTTGCCTTGATTAACGGGTTTCCTGTTCTTTTCCTGTTTGTCCGTTTGTTTTTTTCTTTTTTTTTTTTTTCTTCTCTCCTGTTTTCCTGTACTACTTTTGTTCGTGTGTTTTTCCGCTCTCTGGGAATGCCTCCTCTCTCTCTGCATCTCCCTCCCTCCCCTTCCCCCTTCATGAGCAGTGGCCGAATCCATTACACTGAGATGTATGAAATGCTGACTCTTATGTCACCACCGCTAGGCCTCGGCAAGAGATGTCCTTCCAAAGTGGCCTATAAGGTAGATCAACCCTTCCTTCTATGGGGGCTAGAGCCGAGCAGGAGCCGGGGCTTGAGGGAGCTGCGGGAGGTGGGGCTGGGGGGAGCCGGCGAAGTGCTGGGGGCATCCAACACGTGTTTAGCTCACTCCGGGGGAGCTGGGTGTGCTTGGCGGGCCAGGCTGGCTGGTCCCCACGGCCTGTGCGTGTGACGCTGCCACGGTCACTCGCAAGCCCGAGGAGTGGAAGACCCCAGTGGAAGAGGAGGGTCAGTGTGGGAGTGGGAGGGCTGGAGGGTGAGGTGAGGAGCAACCCCGTAGCACAGTTGGGAGGGCGGGATGTCTGCAGGAGCCCACGGGCACAAGCTCATCCCCTGGGCTTGGCACCACCTTTGTCCCAGCCGGCAGAAATAGGGCTAAAACCCAGGGAGTTGGGAAGCATGCGGGCAGCGAGGTGAGATCCTGGAGGAGCAGCTCAGCAGTGCGTGAGGAGCCAGGCGCGTTGGCATGAGCTATCCCAAGGATGGCCCATGCAAGGCAAAGCCAGGTGCCGTCAAGAAGCAGCTCTGCATTTTACCCCTCCCCAGGGCAGTGGCTGGCGTTCAGCTCACGGCACAGGCACAGCTCCCAGCTGCGTAGGCGTGGAGCGGGATCATGGGAGGCCCTGAAGGTCATGGGCTGGGAGCTGCTAGGACAAGCCTGGAACAATGTGTTGTCCAGGTCTGGAGCTTTCCTTGGCAGCAGGCTGTTGCCCACAGCCCTTTTAGCAGCGCTCAAGGTTGGCCAAGGGGGGAATTCTTCAAGCTCACGAACGCTGCCACCCTCCCCAGCTCTCACGTGTCTGTTCACGCACGCATCCATCCATCATCACACTCTTCCAGGAGAAAAAGGGAAGCTTGAAGGGCAGGGAAAGGACATGAGAAGCCAGGGGAAAGGGAATGGGCAGGGAAGGGATGACCCAAGGTATTCACAAAGCAAAATATACTCTCTGGAAAGTGGATCTGGTCACTTCGGTTTGCACCCCACCTGCCCAGAGTGGGGAAGGAGCATGGCGTGTCTAACCTGCCTTGGTTGCCCTTCTCTCTTTCCTTCTGCACTTTTTCTACCCCTCCTTCCCTTCCCCACCCTTGGATAATTTGGACCCTGTGCATGTGCTGGCAAACTTCATCTCTGAAAGACACAAAAAGGGAGCGCCAGGATGTAGCATGCTAGAGGAATCCAGCCGGTCTGAAGTCCCTGAAGGTTAGGGACCCTCCTCTCCCCTGCCCCAGATGGGAAGGGTTGAGAGCTGAAAGCCAAACCACCCCGGGAACAGAAACCTGAGTCCCCTTCTCCCCTTCCCGAGCATTCCTGACACCCACATCCCTGACGGATCAGGCGTGTCTTCCCAAAAGTACCGGGAGGTGCCGTGGCAGCCCCGGTGCCATGGAGAGGGGGGCTCAGGGGCTGTTCCTGGGGTGCAGGAGGAGCCCTGGAAGGCAGTGAGCCGGTGTCCTGGGGTGGAAGGAGCCGGGGGGAGGGGGTGGCGGGGTGATCCTTGCCCTTCTTTTTTGGCTGTGCTGTTTTGACACTCTTTGTTGCTTTTTATTTTTTAATTTTTCTATTTTTTTTTCCCTTTTGTTTAATGTTTAATTTCTTTTCCTCCAGCCTGGTCGATGTGTTTTTCGATATTGTTTTCCGTCCGCTGTTTTCTTCTCTCTCTTGCGCAGAGACTGGTGCTGATGAACATGCCCGTGGCCGAGGACATGACGGTCCATTTTACCTCCACCTTGATGGCGCTGATACGCACGGCCTTGGACATCAAAATTGCCAAAGGTATGGTGGATGGGGTAGGGAGGGGACGGAGCCAGGAGCGTTTCAGAGTGACCAGTGTCCTTTGGGAAGGCTGAGGACATCACAGACAAACTGGGGTTGGTCACCCAGAACCTAGCACGTGATTACCTTGAATAAGCAAATTTTTGCTGCTTTCTATAAAAGATGTGTTTCTTTAGGGAAGGGGTGGCCAGTTTTCCAGTGGAAGCTGCTTCTAGGGAGTAGAAACAGCTTGATGTCCGCTGTGTAACTGAGGAGAGAGAGAGAATTCCCCTTCTTCCCAAAGCCAAACCAAGGGAGAAGATCGCGTGTGCTTGGCTTCCTAAGGCTGCGGGGAACAGAAGTCTCTCTCTCAGGGAAGACAAAATGTTCAGAGCAGGAAAACCTGTTTTGTTGTTGTTGCTGGAAACACTCTGATTCATCAGATCAAAAGCTTTCTGCAGAAACATACCATTTTCAATAAAACATCTCCTGGGAACAGCTTAGTTGTTGCAAGAAAACCCAACCCAGGGCAAAACACCAGCAAAAGCTCCGTGACGAGATAGCTCCTGGGGTTCAAGCCCCCCTAGATAGAGCGGAGATTTGAACCTGTATCTCCTAAGGCTTGGCAGAGTTGCCTCAGGCTTGGGTGTCTCTGGTTGACGTGGGTTGACCATCTCCCTTTGAGCCTGGGTCTTCCTCAGCCCAGCAAATCCTGTCGCCACTGACCGTGGGGGCTCTGGTCTCCTCCTTGCGCATCATCGCCGCCTATTTAAGGATTTCAACCAAGCGGAGCTTCTCTTCCACCGGCACGTGATCCACTCACCAGAAAAGAGAAAGTGGGGCAGCAGCAGGTGTGTGTGGGCTGGAGTAGGATTGGAACCGCAGAGACGGACCCAAGGCGAGCTGGAAGATGGCAGCTTTGAGTGGGAGGGCAGGGGATGGGGAGATGGAGGCGCATATGGAAGGGGTGGCAGGAAAGTTTCCATGCAAGAGCAGGAGACCAGGCTCGCTGATGCAAGGTGGCCCCCCTGGCCCAGAGAGCTGGTTGCTGCTTGTGAACCTCACTTTAGGGTGGGAAAGGGGTGGTTTTACTTGCACCCTGGTGCCAGGTATTGATGTCCGTGGTCTATTTTCCCCCTCATCGTTCAAGGTGGTGCAGACTGGCAGCAGTTAGACTCCGAGCTTCAAAAGGAGATCCTGACCATTTGGCCTCACCTGTCCCAGAAGATGCTTGACCTGTTGGTACCCATGCCAAAAAGTGAGTCTCTGTGCAGGCTGTCATCACCGTCAAATTTCCATCATACCTGCATCATCTTCTTCCCAGTGGGTGGGGGGTGCGGTCAGACCCATCCCCAGCTGGGGCAAACGTGGGAAAAGGGTTTGTGCTGCTCCAGGCTGGCTTCCGCCTTGCTCTGTCTGACTGCTTGGGAACCCTCCTGAAAAACACCCAGTTTGCAGGGATCTGCTCCTGCCAAACCCAGGGTCTCCCATAAATCGTCTCTGGAGCATGCAAGGGCAGGAGGCTGAGCATTACTTGCTCCGTTACATATGATGGTGTGGTGAAGGTGTGTGTCTTGGTGGTTTATGATGACGCTTTCAAGCCATCTCCATCCCTTTTATCTCCACATGGAGTGCCTGGGTTGTCACCTCTCTTTCGGAGCGGTGAGCAGACTTTGAGGGTATCCCACATCAGGGCTCTTCCCAAGATCTGCGCCGGTGCCTTCAGACCTGCTGTTTCTGTTAAGTGTCCCCCACGTTCCTTCCCTCCTTACGCTCTCAGCCTCTGACCTGACTGTTGGAAAAATATATGCAGCCATGATGATCATGGATTACTACAAGCAGAGCAAAGCGAAGAAGCAGCGGCAGCAGCTGGAGGAGCAGGTGAGGCTGGGATTGGGCACACGGTGGGTAGGACAGGGATGTTCAGAGCACCCTCGCTGCTTCCTACCACATCCCGACCAACCGTGCAGCCAGCCCCCTGAGAGGGATGAGGATGGTGATACAGGATGGGCTTTGGTGACCGTGCATCCTCGGTCCCCAGCAGCAAACGTGAGCACGCCGTCGCCTTCCCAAGTAGTGGGAAGGCTCAGCTTCTTCTTTTCTTCAATACAGAAAAATGCCCCCATGTTCCAGCGCATGGAGCCGTCCTCTTTGCCCCAGGAAATAATCTCGAATGCGAAGGCTCTGCCTTACCTCCAGCAGGACACCCTGTCGGGCCTGTGAGTATTGCCCTGGGAAGGGAGGTATTACTGCTGCTTTTCTGTTCCTGCAGCCCTCGGTTTGCTCACTGGGATGCACAGAGGGTTAAAAAGCTGCTGAGAGCTGGGGAAACCCAGTCCAGGGCAAAAAGCTCCCGGCACAAAGCTTTTGCAGGATCGTGGGAAGCTGTGGAGGTGGCTGAGGGGGATGGCATGGATGCTCTTCTTGCAGGACCGTGCCAGCACTAAGGGCAGGCTGTTGTACTGACGAGGGCCTGGGGTGGACCTGAACCTCGACAACACTTGAGCAGAGGGTCCCTGGGTAGCGCAGGGTCGAGAAGGGGGATCTCAGCACCCTGGCTGGTGGGAATGAGGTGGTGATGCTTGCTGGCATTACGCTTGGGATGTCCCCACTGCTGTTGTGTGACCTCGAGCACTGGTGTCTGCTGCCTGGGCTCCACTTCAGCTCTCCAAGGAATGTGATGTTAGTTGTGGGGGTCTCGGCTGGGTGGGGGGCAAGCACAGGGGGGCCCCCCCCCCG
>NW_010230359.1:387-4003 GCF_000690775.1 Eurypyga helias | reverse complement strand
CCCCACCCTGAAGCTGGACCGTCTCTGCAGGAGCAGCCGAAGCGGGTTCCCTTCGCTGAGCCCGCTCTCACCACAGGAGATCTTCCAGCTGGCGTGCATGGATCCGGCCCACGGGCAGTTCCAGGAGCACCAGTCTCTGGTAAAGGCACACACTCCCCGATGGGCGCTCGCGGGTGGTCCCAGCGAGGGTGCTGGTGGGCACATTTGGCTGCCGGCACGGCGGTAGAAGGCTGCTCCCTGCCCCTGTGGCAGCGAGCACAGCAGAGGAATGGCAGACGCTGGATCATGCATGGATCCAAAGAAGGGGACAAACATCCCCAGCTGGGGCTCTGTCCAGGCACTGGGTGTGCAGCCATCCCTGGCCGGTGGGTCCAGGCAGTGGCCAAGTGTTTTTGAGGGCGAGAGCTGCGATGGGGTCTGATGTCCTGCAGTAAAATATCCTTCTCTTCACAGGCTGGCACTTTTTTTTTCCACTGAGCGCTCATTTCAGTGGGTTACCCCGTGCTGAGTGCTGGTATCTGATGTTTTCGGATTCGTGTCCATTTTGTTGTCAGTGCTGGTGTCCCCGATCCCAAGCCAAGCTGCCAACCTGTCTCCAACGTGGAGCACAGCCCTCCGGCCTCACACACATGCCGGCCGGCAGCAGCGGTGTCTGTCTGTGTGTGTGTATATATATATATACATATCTATATATATCGCTCCGTGTCTGTGTGTGTGCATTCGCGCACCACCCCGACGCTTGTCGGATGCAGTGTTGTACCACTGTGCATCTCCAGCCCGGTCCGTGTCCCTGGGGTCTGTAGTACTGTGTGAGCTGTGTTCTGTGCAGGTGGGCGTCCCCTGGCTCGGCCACCCCCACCACGCTACCATAAAGTCACCTTCTAGACAGATCTCCAGGGTCACTCCCTGCCCAATCTCCTTGACACCACGTCCTGTACAAAGAGTCCCCAAAACTGGGAATTACCCAAAGAGCAAAGGTGCCACGGGTGATGTGCTTTCTTTCCATGGGGATGTGGCCAGAAAGCCTTTAAGGCAAGGTCAGTGAGAAAACCCCTATGTTTGTCCCTTCCTGGCAAAAGGAGGAGTTAAAGCCGGGGCAGTCAGGATGTCACCAGATCCAGGCAGGGTTTCCACTCCTATGGAAGAGGCACAAGAAGAATTGGCCGTCAGGCGAGCCTGAAGCACCCCATCTGGGCTCGCCTGCAATGGGTTGTGCATTGGAGCTTATTTTTCAGTGGCAACACGATGGATGAGATGTCTTAGATTCCCTTTTTGGCCCCTCTTAAATTCTGGCCCCCGGTTTGCAAACAGGACAGAAGCAGGACGCTGCCCTGCTCCAACCCCATCCCAAGAGTTTGGCTGTGTGTTTATTTCCAGGAGCCAGAGGTTAGGGAGTTTCAAAGAGTGCAGCCCTCTAACCGTGGCAGCTACCTTCCCGTGGACACTCAGGACCACGCTGTCTCTGGGAGGGCCTCCTCCATGCCTCGTCTCACTGTGGATCCCCAGGTAAAACCAAGCAAAGCCCCCACGGGTGCCGGGTCCAAGCAAAGCCTGACAGGTAACGCTGGGGCTTCTCTCTGCGCCGAGCAAGTCCTGTGAGCCCCACAGCCTTGCCCTGATCCCGGAGCATCTCCCTATCTTTGGGATGCTGCACAAGTAGGAGAGCTGCTGTCCCCCTACATGGGAGACACCGGCAGCAGAGAGGGAATCGATCTCCTGGCTCATGCCAGAGGTCCACATCGGAGCGGGGCCACGATGGGAGTTGCAGGGTCCCCCCGCAGTGGGACACCCCTCCTTCACTCCAGCCCCACAGGAGTCCCAGCCTGGCTGTCAGATGTTCTCCCAGGTGATGAAACGCCTTTTCCTTCCTTTCCTATTGTCCCACACACTTCTCCATCCGTCCAGGGGGAACCCCGGTCACATCTCACCTCCTCGTTTGTCTCCCCGGTTTCTCTGTTGTTCTGTCTTGTGCTCAGCCTCCACCGAGACGTGGATGGGGTTCGGTCTTGCTGTGAAGTCTCTGGGTTTGCTTTCTCACAGAGGTCCTGGCGTGATGTGTCACAGCACTTTGGGACGTGAAGGGGAAGGGAGGCTTTGCCTTGGGGGATTTATTGACCATTTGGTGGCGGGGCAGATGACCAAAAAGCAGAAAGGGTCCAGTGCAAGAAGAGGAGCCAGGGAGAATGGTTGCAGAGGGAAAAAGCTGCTAGAATAAAGTGCAGGAAAATATACAAAACAGGAGAACACAAGCTAGAAGAGGGGGAGAAGGTAGAAAGGAGGAGCATGGAAAGGAGAAAGGAAAGGGGTGAGAAGACAACAGTGTGAGTGGGCAGAGAGGTAATGAGTGCAGGGGAAGGGGATGCGGGAATAAAGGGGGACCGAGGAGGACCAGAGCTGGTCCAGTGGCCAGGAAAATAAACACCAAGCGAGAGGCACTGGGGGGACCCCCCCCCTCGATGATTTCTTCTTCAGTGTTTCTATTTGCTCCACTCGGTCCTGTTCACAAGGCAGGGAGGGATGCTGAGACAGCCTGGGGGGTAATGGGCTGGGTACCCCTTGTGTCCCCTCGCCCAGGGCAGGCTGCTGTTGCTCTTCCCTTGGCTCAGCTCACAGCCACTGGCTTTGCCTGTGGAGAACACACAGTTCCCTGTGACAGGGGAGCTCCCCAGGAAAAAAGCTGAACTCCCCTTTCCTCCCACCCCCAATTTGTGCACAGATTATTTGGGGGGGCTATGCTTAGGCTGGTAAGCCCCCCACCCCCTAATCTCCCCATCCCAGAGGCTGGTGTGACAGTGATGGCGAGTGAACCAGCAATTGCTTGACCGCCGTCTCCCGCTCCCCCCAGCCCTGACCGATGCTAACCCCCTCCCCGGCCGGCCGGGGTTGCTTGTAGGTGGTGACCGACACCAGCTCGATGCGGCGGTCCTTTTCCACCATCCGGGACAAGCGCACCAACAGCTCCTGGCTGGATGAGTTCTCCATGGAACGCAGCAGCGAGCGACAGCGCGACCGCTCCCGGCGGGCGCAGCTTCCACTCCTCGCTCCAGCTTTCGGCCCGCCGTCTCAACGCCGACTCAGGTGAGCAAGCACCCCTCCGTCCCTCACCGATGCCAAACCCTCTTCATCTCTATCCGAGCATCCCCCGTTCTTGGGGAAGGGGCTGACTGGGATGTCCTGCAGGCCACCGGTCCGATGGGCATCGCTCAGGCGGCAGGGAGCGGGGACGATCCAAAGAGCGCAAGCACTTGCTGTCCCCCGATATCTCCCGCTGCAACTCGGAGGAGAGGAGTCCCCAGGCGCACGATGAGTCGCCGGAGCGGCGGCGCGAGTCCCGGTCACCCAGCGAGGGCAGGTCACAGACACCCAACAGGCAGGTGGGTGACAAAAATTCCCTTCCTAAGCACAAAGGGAAGGCGTGGGAAAAGCTCCTTGCCAAAAAACTGGGAAGATAAGCCCCAACTCTGGGAGCTCTGTGCTATCTCTCCTCCCTACGGTGGCATCTCCGTGACTGCTGTGAGCTGAGCAGGTTGGGGCTGCTTGGGCACCCTGCAGAGTGTTTTGGGGAGAAGGGTGGATGTCCACACTGATCCTCTCACCACCGTGGCACCCAGTCCCT
>NW_010230359.1:0-375 GCF_000690775.1 Eurypyga helias | reverse complement strand
CCCAGTCCCTGCCAAGGTCGAGGTTTGCCAAGGGCAAACCTGGACATGTCAGTGCTTGAAGCCCATGGAGATGCTGCCCACCAGCAGCTTCTGAGCCATTAGCTCTTTTTTTCACTTTTGACCACTGAGAAGCAGACTCCATCCTCATCCCTGGAGCAGACCCCGAGGCAGGAATGGGGCAGGGTGCAGCGGTGGCCTCATCCCAGAGGGAAGATGCTGCGGAGAGCCGAGGCTCAGCGTGGGGTGGGAGTGGGTGCATGGCACTGCTCGGTATTCCCCAGCGTGTCTCGATTCGTTACAGGGAACGGGCTCCCTGAGCGAAAGCTCCATCCCCTCCATCTCGGACACCAGCACCCCCCGGCGAGGCCGTCGCCA
>NW_010230358.1:0-235 GCF_000690775.1 Eurypyga helias | reverse complement strand
CACCAATCACCCCCTTGTTTTCCATGACCCTTAGTTTGATTTCCAGGAGGATCTTGTCCATGATCTTGCCAGGCACAGAGATGAAACTGACTGTGCCGTAGTTCCCCAGATCCTCCTTTTTTCTCTTTTTAAAGAGGTTATGTTCCTCTTTTCCAGTCAGTGTCAACTTCAGCAGACTGCCATGACTCCTCTAATATGATGGATAGAGGTTTTGCAACCTCATCGGCTAAAAAGT
>NW_010230357.1:143161-165792 GCF_000690775.1 Eurypyga helias | reverse complement strand
TAGAGGTCTTTTCCAACCTTAGTGGATCTGTGATTCTGTGACATGGTTACCTCCAGACATATACTGATTCAACTGCCTTTCTATTTATAGCTCTCTTCTCCCCCACATAAGATGCTTTTGACTGTCATTCTAACAAGGTGACTTGTTACCACTTACAATTTGCATCTGTTAATTTCATTATTGTATCACATTTGCCCAAAGGAAATCTCTTTCAGCTGCAGCGTTGAGTGTTGCAGCACCTTTTGTAAGAAAATATAAAATGCAATTCAGAATAATTAAGAAAAAAACAATTAAAAATTGTGCTTATTTCTAGAGTATGGTTCACTGTAGAGAGCTGTGTACTACCAGTGCAGCTGTGGAAGGAATCCTGACTCCTGCCTTCAGGCATTTAAAACGCAGTCTCAGGCCTTGAGGATTAGGTGGACTTGCTGTCAAGGGGAAGGAGCAGCGTAACTACAGAGCCGTGATAGACCTCCAGCACCATGGCCTGTGGTTAGTCAACATGGCTTTGGAGGGTCAGAGGAGTTAAGGGTGAAGGATGGGGGCACTGAACCCATCAGACTCTGGAGTTGCATTCTGCTGCCCTTATTCAACAACTTAATTATTCTCTGAAATAATGGATTCAGATGCATTGCTTAAAAAAACCCATCATAACGCTGTATTATTTATAATGTAAATCAATATAAATAATTAATGACAGTACAGCTTACTGAACCATAAACCTTTTATGGGCCAACTTTTCTTTTGGCAATGCAATTAAATCTAAGGTGGTGCATTCCCCAGGTGTGGCTTGGCCGTGCCTGACTTCAGTCCTGAAAGTCTTTACCGGCACTTGCCCTGCAGCGGTTTCAACCTTGCGCTACCCGTCAGCGGCTGCCCTAGCATGTGGGGGCTTTCACATGGAGAATTGCTCACCCTGAGCTCTAGATAGTGTGTGACGCCAGAAGAGCAAGGGACCTGTTTTTTTCAAGCGAGCATCGTGCTTATCCCCAGCTCGGGACAAGTTTTGAGAAGGAAGGCAGTGATCCCAGTTCCCACCAACACAGCAGACTTCTCCATCTACTTTTGTAGTATATGTTTAACTTCCGAGAAGTAAAAGCTGGGACAAATGAAAATCCATTGATGCTAATGAGAGTATCAGGCTGTGAGAGTTGGGCTTGTTCAGCCTGGAGAAGAGAAGGCTCCGGGGAGACCTTATAGCACCTTCCAGTGCCTGAAGGGGCTACAAGGAAGCTGGGGGGGACTTTTTACAAGGGTCTGTAGTGACAGGACAAGGGGTAACGGGTTTAAATTGAAAGTGGGGAGGTTTAGATTGGATATCAGGAAGAAGTTTGTCACAGAGGGGGTGGTTAAGCACTGGGACAGGTTGCCCAGAGAAGCTGTGGATGCCCCATCCCTGGAAGTGTTCAAGGCCAGGCTGGATGAGGCTTGGAGCAACCTGGTCTAGTGCAAGGTGTCCCTGCCCATGGCAGGGGGGTTGGAACTAGATGGTCTTTAAGGTCCCTTCCAACCCAAACCATTCTGTGAATCTATGATTCTGGTTTGCCTCAGGTATGTTGAAAAGAGCAGCAGGGGTGTGTATTTAATTAATAAAGAAGCAGGTTAATACTGAAAGACATGCAAGTGAGAAGGCCAAATCCTCATGACTCTGCTGAGAAAAGGCAGAGCATAATGTTAAATTTCATGGCAGTGATTCCTTTTGTGCCTTTGAAATGGATTGATGGGATCTGAGAGAAGAGCTCTGAAGCTCTGTTGACTTAAGCGTGTCAGGAAAATGCTTGCAGTTTTAATTATTCTGGATATTTCTGTGTATGGTTAGTTACAGAGCTGCTCCGGGTTATCTTAGGGAAGGATCGGTAGAAGGCCCTGCATCTAAGGATATGACAGATGGGAAGACTCGAAATAGGGAACGAGGGAGTCATATTAGCCTTACTTTTACATCCCAGTGCTGTTGTCGAGGGCTCCTGTCGACTGTTGGGAAGCTGGCGCTCCTCTGTCTGCGTCAGTACTGCGGGTCTCCTTTTGTCCACTCGTGTGACAAGCTGCTTTCTGCTTTGTCCCACGCTATCTGGCCGTTAGGCATGACTCACTGGTGGAGTCAGTGTGGGCTGGAGGGAATTGTCTTTCCTTCAAGTCCTTCCCCAGTGCATACCTCTGCCATGTCTGCGGGTCAGTCCCACTCAGCATAGGTGATAATTGCACCATCGTAACAACGATGTACAGTTCTTTCCAAGTCAACGTGCAAGACTGCGTGAGGTAAGCAACATGGTGCAGCTGAAAAAGATGGAGTTAACGTGGGATTGCTCACGCTCACACACACATATACATGTGTTAAACATGGGTTCTACGGGTGTCCAAAATGGTGAGTAATATACGGATGGGTTCAAATTGGTTGTGTGTTGTCTGTTCATGGCCACAAAACTTTCAAACCTCAGGTTGGTAATTGATACCGTTGGATATAGCTAAGGTGTATCAGCATATATTAGCATATAGCTAAGTATTACAGCATTTTGTCATCAAGCCAGTGCTGCAACTGTTAAAATCTCTTCCTAATTTTCTAGAATCATGTTATTAAAGGATGGAGGACTGAGGATAGCTAACGTGACCAAAGCTGATGCTGGAAGCTACATGTGCCTGGCCACAAACCAGTTTGGAACAGCCAGTGGCTCCACTAACTTGATAGTTACAGGTAGGTGAGCTGGAACGGGGTCATCTGGGAGGTGATGTAAATTGAGTTGTAAACTCTCTGCAACGGTGTGGAGCCTGAGTTTGCTTACTGAAAAAATACTGAATGTGGTGGAAAGTAAGGAGTGTGAGAAGTTAAATATTTAACAATATATAAAGATAAAAGGGTATTTGTTATACATCTTCTTAGTTGAGAGGGAAGAGACTGAGGGATTTTCTTTGACAAAGATACTTCTCAGATGTGAGGGAGTTCTGAACGCTTTCTTCCGTTCTCTAAATACTAAATAGTGAAATAACGCTTTTAAGTTCAGGATTTTTTTTAATTTGTTGATAAAAAAACATGACAATCAAAAAAATACTTGAGGTAATTTTATGTTTCAGTCCAACATCTGTTTAGCCCTAAGGAACTGTATGCTGTTTGCTTATGGAAAAAGATGTAAACACTCCAGCTGCAGGAGTGTGCCAGGACTCCAAGGGCAGTAAAACATAAAGTGTTTCAAAAGCAAATTGTATACATAATCATTGTTAAAAGGGTTCTTGCCCCTTCCTCTAAGTCATCCATTACTAGCTGCTGTCTGAGATTAAGGGGACAAGTGGTCTGTGAGGTTTAGCTGAGAACTGTCTTTTCTCATCACATTCTTTTTGAAAGATTGGAATATGTAATTTTCCCAACTCAGAATTATCTAATACTCTACTCCATTGCATGTCCTATATAGCTCATAGATCCAAACAGAGTTATTTTGTTCAGTGAATTAACAGCTTCAGTTTTTCAGCCTGTGCTCCAAGATGATTCATGCCCCTTTATATACAAATAATAGAATTATATAAAAAGGATTACTAGAATGAAATTTTATTTTTACAGTATTTACAGTACTTGAATTTTTTTCTCCATTAATGTGTTTCTGGAATAACAAGCAGCTTTTCTTAATGACAGTATTTATGTTCTGTGTCATATATGGACCCAAAATACCCGCTGCATTCTACCCTACTTGGATTACCTCTGGTTTCCAGATTTTTATTAGCTCCTTCTCTCACTCCCACCTCTTATTCTTCCCAGTGGCTGCTACTAAAGCTTCATGCTCCAAAACATGAGTGTTATTGCTGTGAACCTCACACTCTCTTGAATGGTAATTTCATTGCTGTGGGTTGCAGTGCGTTTGGATTTGTAAAGTATATTGGCCTGTACACAGCAGGTGAAAATTTACCTATTCAGTGTTGAGTAGCTCCCACTGGTAAATGTGCGAGGACACGGCGCTCCAACAAGAGGGGTTGGGCAGCAGCATTTATAGTCCAGCTGCATAATCTGAAGTGACTGTCATTAATCAGATTTGAAGAACGTGGTAGAATATGTAGTTGCATGCAAAGCTCAGCAATACAGGAATCCAATAACTGAGATTTCTGCTCGCACCAGAGCCAACCAGAATTACTTTGGCACCTTCCAACATGGATGTCACTGTCGGGGAGAGTGTCGTCCTGCCTTGCCAGGTTCAGCATGACCCTATACTGGACATCAGCTTCACCTGGTACTTCAATGGAATGCTCACCGATTTCAAGAAAGACGCTTCTCATTTTGAGAAGGTTGGCGGGGTAAGTCGCAAACACCTTCTCTTCACTTGCCTTATGCACCTCAGACAGGCTTACTTTTTCTCTTCAGCATGGTAAAATTAGGGTGCTGCTTCTCTTTTGAGTGTGTAGAGTTTTATTCTGTGTTGGAGGCAAATCATTCACTGAGCTAGTTTGCTGACATCGCTCGTTACACAGGCACCTTGTATTTTACACCAGAAGTATTGCAAGTTCCTACCTCTCTCTGCATCTGACCCCTCATGGTTTTCCCAAGATCACCTGAAACATAGGAACGACAGACTGAGGAACTAGATTCAGACTTCATAAGCCTCAATCTAAAGCCAAACAAAGCATCCCATCTTCCCTTATTTTTCCTGCACTTGCATCCCTAGTGTATCCCTCAGCCTCCCTGGGGGAGAAGCCATGTATCTCATTAAGTATTTCCTGTGGAGGATGCAGAGATGCTGCTGGGGGTGTTTGTGTGTGACGTTAATGCTTTTTAGAATTTAGCCTTCTAATCAAAAGCTGAAAAGTAAAGGATTGAGACAGATGAAGGATGTATCAAGAGAAATGAAATCAATTACAGCAAAAGGCCTTATTACAGTGCAAGCCATGGCCCGGTGATAACAAAACAAACAGCTGAGCATCAGCACGAAACTGGCTGTTACAAGCCTCCATAAAGTTTCCTTTCACATATTCTTGCCAGGTCTCCTACTCTAGAGGAATAGTTGTGGGTCAGGCACTACTCCCTGTGAAACTGAAAATTCAGCACCTCACTTTTTTCCTTTTTGCCTGTAAAAACCTCGAATGATTTAGCATTTCATCAGTAGGCACCAAACACCCAGATTGTTCTGCAGTTTGCAACTGATTAAATACAAGTGCATGTGGAGATGATGAGATTTCCTTGTAGGAGCCATGAGATATTCATATATCATGTATATTTTCACAGGAATGTTTTGAGAATTATGAACTGACCATCTGTCATGCTGTAATGGGAATGCTCTGATTTCATAGCCCGTTACCTTCCAGTATTGCTACATGGACTTTATTTATTTAGCAGTATTTCCCCCCAGCTGTACTTGGGTTGTATATACAAATAGTAAGATTAGAAAGAAAAGGTTAAAAACACTCTAAAATCTGAATCTGACAGTTTTACTGGCTCAATTAAAGCTTTATATGCTGATTGGAAAACGCGGTATTTTTTCCTCACTAAAAATTCCAGCTTTTTCCCCAAACAAACACAGGTATAATTCCAAATCAAAGCCTTGTTTAGGTGTCTTTTTTTTTTTTTCTCTTGGGGAATTTGTCAAGAAGTAGTTTTTCACAAAAAATTCTCACTCAGTGCTGAAGAAAAACCCAGGGCGAGTATTGGCTAACTCAGAACTGAATCCAGAATGTTTTAGTTGGAAATCTGTCACAAGGGACAAAATTAGGAGGGAATGTAGAATATAGACATTAAGGGTTTTTTTTTAAACTCTGTGTAAGCGCATTAGTAGACTTCATAGGTTGCCAAGAGATCCATGAGAATGTTATATGGGCTTTGTATCACGTTAAGGTTGGTGGAATAATTTCATCTGGAGTTGCATGAAGGTCGTGGTAAGCAAATAAGCATAAATATGTTCTAAGCCTTCCGGTAGCTGCAGTGTGTATTTGTAAATGAAAGTGTCTGTGTAAAAGTAGCTTTCCTGGTCATAATCATGGCAAAAGGAAGACGCTGTTTCAGTGGATAGATTTCTGTGTAACGATGTCTTGAAGTCCCCGTCACACGTGCCTGAGGTCTCCCACATGCAATAGTTAGTGGGAATGTTATGGGACCACCACCTGGTCTTCCAGATGGTTAGAAAAATATAGGATGTAACACCGTCTTGCTGCTCTTTTTTGTGTTAGACAGATGATTTATACAAAGAGTATGGCAAACCAAGCTGATCCCAAAATTCTGAACAGATTGCCTCTAAACTGTTGTGGGTATCACCTGCTTATGGAGCCCAGCGATGGCCGAGACTTACGCGGTCAGGGGAAGCAGAAGCAATTGCAGCAGCTGTTCATGCCGCATGGACCCCTCTTTATTTGTATTCCGTGTAGCAGGGGAAAAGGAAGGTGACCTTACTGTCACCTGAACTTGTCCACGCTCACAACGATTTCATCTGGCTAGGCAAGACTGTGGGGACCGCTGATGGTCTGCAGAGCTGTGGGAGGTGACGGTGCTTTCTACACTGCAACTTCTGTGTTTTCCCCAGTGCTTTGGGATTCTTCCCCAAAATATCCCCAAGTAACTTAATGCAGCGTTAAATTTTTGATGTTTTTTATTTCAAGTAAATTTACTGGTGACGCTGCCCTTTGTTGAGATGTTTGAAATTTAGTTTGCTGAGGTAAGTTCACACAGAACACGGTTTGCTTGTGAGTAAGCACTGCTGTTGGTCATTCCCTGAATATCCACTTCCAGTCAAGTTGATGGATTTTACATTGCCTTCGACTCAACTTCTAATGCATTGCAGGCAATCAGTGCTGAATTGTCCTGCAAATGCTTACATCTGTGCTTTCACAGAACCAGGCATTGTGTTTATACACACAGGGAAGGGAATCGGGCAGAATTGTTTTCAGCTTGAGTGGAATAAAGAAGTGGGACATTGTAATCCTGAAATAATGTGTGTGTGTGTAACGAAGGAAAATAATCAAATGGTTGGAAGTGTTGTGAATTATTTTCCTAAGACTAAAATAAACTCAAAAATAATTTCTTCCCCTTTCTCCCAAACTACTGTGCACCCAAAAATCAGTCATGTGGCTGAAGTAGCTGGAAATACCCACAAAATAGGGCTCTACACTCAAATGATGAAGTGCTGCTGCTTCAAAAAATTTTTTAAAAATTAACAACTTTTAAAAACTGAAATCTGAGATACTTTTCACCTGGATAATACAATGTGAACTGGGTTGAAGTAGTAATTCAGCTGAACTAAAGAGGAGATTTTTTGAGGTGGCACGGGCTACCAAAGGTTTAGTATCAAGTTCTCTACTCAGTGATGTAGAACTGAAATAGTATACAAGGAGCCTTAACTCAAGCTTTATGTATGTTTCCCCTGAGTCAGGAGATCAGCCACATGCTCTGACATGAGAGAGCAGGGGGAAAAAAATAAAGACCAAAGATTAAATATTCAATGAAGAACAAAGAACAGAACTTAGACTTGTAAAACAGGGGAATTTAGCCGAAAATGTACAACCTCTGAAGGAAAATGTACTCACAGTAACCTGTAGAATGGACCAAATTCAGCTTTGTCATTTACAGATTTGAATTCCTTCAAAATCTGCAATAACTAGACTTACAGTTTCTGTCTAGAAGTCAAATGGCTACAGAAACCACATTTTTCTCTCTTTTTTTAGGACTTTGAGATGAATGATTGGTCACAGGGCACTGACTTTCTTCATTGTTCCTGACAGCAGTCAGGAGGTACATTCCCAGTACAACCTAACCATGTTGTAGCTTACTTCTCCTGTAAAAGAGGGATGCTACCTCAAGATTATTTAGGAAAAGGCTTCCAGGCAATTGCCGTGGAGCCGCTGATGGGTACTCTCCTGCAGGCTGTCACTGCCGTTTGTGAACAACTTGATCGTCAGCATTTTTGCTTGATTTCTTTTCCATTCAAAAAAAAACCCCCTGAAATTACAAGGTAGGACACTTATGTTAACAGGAACTTTGTGTTTCAACAGAGTGCCTCAGGAGATCTAATGATTAGAAACATCCAGCTGAAACATACTGGAAAATACGTTTGCATGGTGAAGACGGAAGTGGATAGCGTAGCCTCTGCGGCCGACCTGATCGTACGAGGTAAATGCCAGCGTCGGTTCCCACGAAGCACGTTTTCCAACTTCTGTGTATTGTCAGTGACGGGAACAGACTGCAAAACCCAGTTCAGCTGTGACTTGGATTGTGTGCATTCTGCCCTGAAGTTAGGGAGCATATTAGCGTTTTTTTAACAAAGCCTGATTTTTCCCACAGAAGTTAAGAGCTGCAGTATGTATTAAATTTGGACTTTGCATCTTTTCTCACTGACAGTCCTTCAAGCCACTAATGGGAGGCAGTGAGAGTTACTTCAACCCCCTTTGCTGGTGCAGATGAGGCAAAACCCAGCATTTTTCATAGAATCACAGAATGGTTTGGGTTGGAAAGGACTTTAAAGATCATCTAGTTCCAACCCCCCTGCCATGGGCAGGGACACCTTCCACTAGACCAGGTTGCTCCAAGCCTCATCCAGCCTGGCCTTGGACACTTCCAGGGTTGGGGCATCCACAGCTTCTCTGGGCAACCTGTTACAGTGCCTCACCACCCTCTCCATGGAGAATTTCTTCCTGATATCTAATCTAAAGCTCCCTGATTTCAATTTGTACCCATTACCCCTTGTCCTATCACTACAGGCTCTTGTAAAAAGTCCTCTCCCAGCATTTTTGCCAGGATGCCCAGAATCGGGGTTTTCCGGAAGGCAGCAGCAGCTTGCCCGACTGAATTGCTGCTCACGGTGCTGATCAGCTGTTGTGCTGGCAAATTGCTGCAGTGCATCGTACAGTAAAACAGCTGTAGAGAGCAAATGGGCACATGACAGAGATGTATTGGTAGATTAAGAGTGGACATCGAGGACTAAAGTAAAAGATGTTGAAAAGACAGAGGGATTGTGCTGAACAAAGGTTCTTGAAAAGCACCAAAACCCTCTCATCTGTGCTGCAGTTCCGAGTATTTCGGAATTGGACTATCAGGGTCAAGTTTAGTGAATGTAAAGCAATAATTACAAGTGTTCTTACTCCAAGCTGACTTCTTTTCTTCCTCCCACCGTGCTGATAAAATGGGAATCCGCACTGCTGTGTCACTGTTTTCCAGGCTACTGGCTTTCCGAAATGCTGTCTGTTTTTCAATCTAATTCCAGGCTCACCTGGGCCCCCTGAACACGTGAAGGTGGATGAAATAACTGATACCACGGCTCAGATCTCCTGGCAAGAAGGCACAGATAACCATAGCCCAGTAACCACCTACACCATACAAGCACGGACACCTTTCTCCGTTGGCTGGCAGCGAGTTACAACAGGTGAAACACAGCTCTTGTTACAGCTTCTGTTGAAATGTTCTTGACCAGGAACACTGTGTTCTTAGTTTTTCTTTCTTTCTGTTTTTAATAGTTCCAGATGTGATTGATGGAAAAACATTCACAACCACAGTAGTGGATTTAAATCCTTGGGTTGAATATGAGTTTCGTGTAGTTGCCAGTAACAAAATCGGAGGCGGAGAACCGAGTTTGCCCTCAGAAAAAGTAAGAACTGAAGAGGCAGGTTAGTGGGTTCTTCTATTTGTTTTTAATTCAAGAATCTTGAATATTAGCAAAAAAAGGAGAGTTTCTAATTCTTGGGTCTTTGCCCTCAGAAAAAGTAAGAACTGAAGAGGCAGGTTAGTGGGTTCTTCTATTTGTTTTTAATTCAAGAATCTTGAATATTAACAAAAAAAGAGTTTCTAATCCTTGGGTCTTTGCAACAAGCTTGGAATTGCCATGGAATGTAAAAGGCTGTAACTAGTCTGTTCATGATTTCTTCCGTTCAGCCCTGGGACAGTCTGTGTTGTGTTACTGAACACCACAGAAGCATAACGTCTAAATACGTTTATCCTCTATTTAGCATCCCAAAGTCTGTCAGTTCAGGCGGTGCTGCAGAGTCTGAAGGTATTAACGGATGGAAAGAGGTTAATTTTGACAGCGTTCTTTCATTCCTAGTGTTTGATCAGTGTACTCCTTCCATGTAACGAGCATGTGGCTTAGAAGAGCACATCAATTAAAACCCCAGGAGTTTACTTGGAGTAAAGCCATTGCCCAATACATCTGCATAAATTAACCCTGTTAATAAAGCAGAGCATGCCTCCGGTTCTCAGGCGTCCATAAGCATTAGCAGACAGGGTTCAGTCTGTGAGCTGGGGAGGTTCTTCAGGTGCCTGAACAGCAGCAGCCTGCCCCAGGGATGGCCAGCAGCGCGATGCAGGCAGGGCGGGGGCTTTCCAGGACTGCCCACCCAACCCTGGCCTGCAAAAGCAGTAGGAGTACAAGCGGGTTAGCTTCAGGGCGCGAGGTTAACTTTGTATTTTGTCGTCTCTTGTATCTACACTGTGCAGACAGCTTTACGTTTCCTTTCCACAGTTCCTGAAATTCCCCCATCTGAAGTCAGTGGGGGAGGAGGCAGCAGGTCTGAGCTGGTCATAACATGGGATGTAAGTTTCCTGGCAAGCAATTTTCTTCAGAGAATTACTGTTTTCATTCAAACTCTTCTTAAAAGATGAATTTCCCTGGCTGCAGCAGCTTCTCATCTAGGATGTCTGTATGCTGGGTAACATGCTGTAATGTGAGCTGTGCACATCTGCCTTCCCTCTTCTGCTTTCATGTGTGTTAGACGGCAGTCAGGAGGAAATTCAGTTCGTTTGTCTGAGATTGCTTCTGGTCTCAAACAAATTTTTGGAAAGAGGAAGGGCTGTTGCTCAAAGGTTGAACCGAGGAATTATGCTTTTCAGTGCTGCTTTGCAGTTGTTGCTTTCTTACCGCGCTTTCTGGACGCTGGTATGTCCATGAAAGAGACATGTTACACAGTCTCTTTTTAAAGCGTTAAAAAATGTTAACTGCCATTAGGAACACACACTGCTGTGTGGTTACCTAATCATAATCGCAGCAGAGGAAGGTGGTACAACAAAGGTAGTATTGCATTCTATAGCAATTGGCTAAGCAATTATTAATTTTTTATGAATTACAGATTGTGGTCAAAAATTGGGGAAAAGAAGAAATTTATTTATTGCAGAGTGTCTTAAACCAGTATACTGACTGGAAAACAAGGAATATACCTAAAAGTGTTCATCGTCTCAAAGTGCAAATCTTAACACAGGTTCAGAGGAACACGTTTTGCTCTGCTGTACCAGAGCTCATTAGTTGGTGGAATGATCCCAAATGCAGTACCAGAACCTGGTTCCAGTCACGTACGATTGTCTGTACTTTCCCCCCACGAAGTATCTCCAGTGTTGTATGTAACATCCCCGACTTCTGTTGCCTCTTGCTTTTCTCACAGCCCATCCCTGAAGAATTACAGAATGGAGAAGGATTTGGCTATGTTGTTGCCTTCCGCCCCTTTGGCACGACCACATGGATACAGACTGTGGTCACCTCTCCTGACACGCCCCGATACGTCTTTAGGAACGAAAGCATCTTGCCCTTTTCGCCGTATGAAGTCAAAGTTGGTGTCTATAACAACAAAGGAGAAGGGCCATTCAGTTCAGTCACCACCGTTTTTTCAGCTGAAGAAGGTACGTGGTGGTTGAGTTACCTCCAGCTGTTTAACCCCAGATGCTCGTCAGAGGATGTAGCAATGGTTAACAGAAATGAGATGCTCTGAATACAGGCCTGTTTGTTTCCAGTCACCGATGCTGCTGACCTCTCCTGTATTGATTTCCGAACACAGAACCCAGCGTAGCGCCCTCCGGCGTGTCTGCCACCAGTCTGTCGTCCTCCGTCATCGAGGTCTCCTGGACGGCCATTCCCTGGAAGATGAGCAGCGGCAGGTTGCTGGGCTACGAGGTGAGCTTGGACGGGTGGCGCGCCAGCGGGGTCATGCAGGCTGCAGGGCAGCAGCACACCTTTCCCGAAGAGTGCTGCCTAGCTTGCTTTTTCCTGCCCCCTACACCCCGGAGAAGGATACTGTCCTCTAAGTATCTGTGAAAACAACACGGCATGAAACTGTTTTGCTTCCTGTACTAACAACAGTCATGCGTGTCTCTAACAGGATTGTCAAACTGGTGTTTTTTCAGAATTACATTTAATTCAAAAAAACCTGGTTTTTTTAAGAGGCAGTTTTCAGAGTTTAACTTGTCTACTTTTTAGATGAAGTAATGATTTTCCTCTTGTTATTTCTTAATTCAAGCAAGATCTAATATTTCAGTTTCCTTTTTCCTAGTGTCACACTAAAAAGAGCAGCAAGCATGAAAAGCAGTTGGATGAGATTTTTTTTTTTTTTAACCTAGTAAACATTTTTGAGTCTTCAGTGTATTTGTACCTTTTCCAGCTGAGAAAAGTAGTGCACTTAAGGCAGTGCTGTGGGTGAACAGTCCATCCCATGCAAGATTTTAAACCGTTTTGGTTTATATCCACTAGGTTAGGTACTGGAATAACGGTGGGAAAGAAGAATCTTCGAACAGGGTAAAAGCTGCAGGGAATGAGACATCGATAAGGATAACAGGTTTGAAGAGCAACCTGGCATACTACACAGCTGTCCGTGCGTACAACAGCGCTGGAGCAGGGCCCTTCAGTGCCACAGTCAATGCTACCACCAAAAAGACACGTGAGTATCTCGAATTCGGACCAAGGGGAGGCGTAATGGTGTGTTAGCACTTGCAGGGAAATAAAAAATAGGTGCGTTACTGGGACTCACAATATGCATAAATGACCAAAATTTTCGTACGGACTACAGGAGTTACACAATTAAATGGAGCATAGGTCTCCCATTTTCTGCCCTCTGCTACTTTAGCAGGATGAGTAAGTAAAACTCAACCATGCCAGCGGAGCTGAAGTAAGATACGTAATTTCTGCTGCATAGGACTTTTCTTCTTCTAGTAACTGAAAGAAATTTAAAATAAAAGATTCTGTTATTTGGAAGGAAAAAAAACACAGAGACTTGTTGAATTTTTCAGGGTTTTGTACCATATTTATGAGTTCTCTAGGGCATGGCTTTTGAAATGCAATGATCCTCATACAGTTCATGCAAAACAATCCTTCATGTCCATTGTTTCCCCTGGAACAAATTACACAAAAGGCCACTTTGCTATTAAAAGGAGAAATTAAGCCGGAGAACAGATTGTCAAAGGCTGCACTAATTTTTCTACAAATGGAAATATTTTTAGTATGCTCGTGCATTGTAACACAACTCAGGTTGTAATACATCAGTCTTGAAGTATTTCTGTCAGACTCACAAGAGTGTACAGTTAAATCTGTCTGAAAGGTCAAATTCCCTGGAATAGTCATTAATTAACATCCTTCTACCAAAAGTAGTCGCATCACCAGCATTATGAAATGAGCTAGTTGATCAGAAATTATTATATGCAGAAACAGGGGTCACATTGTGTCACTGAGGACTAAACCAACTCAGATCACCTTATATTTGCTAGAGTTTAAATATATGATACACAGAGTTACCATGAATTGGCTGATTTGGAAGGACTTGCTTGCCTGTACCTGACATGTGATGTGCCAGCCTGGTCAGCTTAGGGATTTTTCGGTCCTTTTTTCAGTGACAGTTTGCCTCTGGGATGTGTGAACGAGAACAGGACAAGTCCCTGATCCCAACAGGATCTGGATATCAGGCCTTTAGTCGGTATCCCTGCTGTTTGGAATAATTAAAAAGACAGTTTGTTGCCCTGTATCCATGTGTCTTGCTCGTGAATAGAGCAAAAACACTACAGTACAGTGTGATGCCAATCTGAAGGATTTTGCTGAGTGCTGGTTGAATCAGCTGAGGGCAATAACTCTGTATTGCTGCAGTAGAAACTGATTCTTCATTCAAATATGTGATTTTTGATCAATGCCAGTTTCTATCTTAGCGTGAATATTTGTGATTGATGTGGTTTTTACTGTGAAGGATTTCTGTGCTCACTGCATTTACGTTCACCCACGTGACCTACAAGTTACTTTTTTAGGAACTATGAGCCACATCAAGAAACAGAAATGCTTAAATTCCATTGGCAGTTCATTTCAAGATTGAAAATTCAGTGTTTGACCCATTAGAGTATCTGTGCTTTTATAGTTGAAAGAAATATTCATGTTCCTTGCCCAAAATAACTGTAGTTTTGTTTTATGAAATACTGCTATATTGAAGGAACTAGGGAAGACTTGCCTGAGTTTATACGGCAAGATGTTACAGTTATTTCATATTTACAAGGTTTTAAAATAAAACAAAATGTTCTATCCATCGGCTCTAATTTGGAGAACATACAAATGTATATGACCAAGCATCTGAGGAGGCTCAGAACCCCGTGTAGCGTAGCACTGGAAGTGTGACTAAGGTGCCGTGGTGGTTCAGGGTCTGAACGCTGAAGATTGTGGAGATTCTGGTATCTGAAGCGAATTGGAGCCTTCTGAATCACTTCCGTAAGTCAGGTGGTACATAGAGGCTTTACAGGTGCTTTGCTCTTCATCTTTTCAGATGTCATATTAATATTTTGGTGTGAATTTAAAAGAATGACTCATTTCTTTTGAAATTCACCGTTAATATCTCAGTGTGAAAAGTATGCATATGTGCTGTAATACTTAATTCTCAGGAGTAAAACAATCCCCTCGTACATTTCCAACAAGTAGCTATTAGCACATCAGGTTAAATCCTATTTTGGGTACAGAACAAGGCAAATACTGAAAACCCAAACCCACCTGTGAGTTGTTGTTTGACTCCAGAATAACTCTTTAAATCTCGCTCTTAAAGTAACAGAGAAATATAAGAAGTATAACTAGGTGGCTTTTAATCTGACTGACTGCTTATGGAAAGAAGGTAAAGAGTTTAGAAGACGGAAAGAAAGGGAAGACCAACCCCTCAACGCATGTACAGGAGGGTTCAATACTGGACCCTTCCGCATCAAGCGCAGGGCTGTCCACCTAAGCAGCAGTTGCCTCCACTAGGTGACAGCAACAGTAAATTGTTTTCCTGAACACATTCAGAGAAGATTTTAATCATTGATTGTGGCACTGCATGACCCGTTTTCTGGGAAACCAACTGGAGGCATCGGGAGAGGTTTGTACTTACCTTCGCCTTCCCTGAGACACGTCAAAGCGTACAGCCAGAAGCGTAGTGTTCCTTCTGAAAATAACAGTCTGAGATTGTTAATGAACAGAAAACCTCAACAGACTGACTTGGCCAAAAGTGCAGATACAGAAGTGGTACAGATCACATCCCAAAATCATGCCTTGAGTTAAAAGAACAAAGTCTATCAAACGCTGTTCACGTTACAAACACGTTAAAGTAAGCTGTCATGGCACGTAGATTTGAATCTCACCAAGGCTGAATTTGTCTAACAGATAATCTGTTGTGAAGAACTTGAGTATTCTTGGCAATATACTAAAACTAGAAATTGTCTGTTCCCACCACTGGTTTCATGAGCGTTTGTTCTAATTGGTCACCCATGCCCCAAGCCATGCTTTTGTCTGGCTGTATTTAGTGAAAGACCATCAGCAGATTGTGCAACTTCAGAAATAGCATTTCTGTGTCATTCTGATTTTCCAGTTTAGTCTCTGAACCATGAAGTGTACAAACGACAAGGCTGCATTCGAGTTGCTTTTGCATCAACATGTAAATGACAGTCAATTACCTGAACTGCTATTTCCTACTGTAGAACAAGTCACTAATGCCAGTTAAATGAAAGCTGTGCTTTTCTTATGTATTTGAAGCTCCCAGTCAACCGCCGGGAAACGTAGTGTGGAATGTCACTGACTCCAGAGTAATCCTCAGCTGGGAGGAAGTGAGAGCTATGGAGAACGAGTCTGAGGTGATCGGGTATAAGGTAAGTGAAAACAGACCAGAACAACATCTGAAAGCGATACACAGGTTTGCTTTTTTCTGTAGATTTGCAAGGCAGTAAGTTCAGAGGATGCACCATACCACCTCTAAACCATTTCAGTAGTGTCCCCTTTTTTATAGATTTTAAATCATGTTCTAATGATGGATCATCAGCCACGGCCCTTTTACCTTTTACCATTAATGGGACACTAAATGCCTTCTCCTCCTCGTGCAAAAAAAGCCAGGAGCTGCAGGCATTGCTGCCACCTCTTGGGATCCTACTTACCCAGATGTGCAACACTCGGGTGTTATAACAGATAAAACTTACTATAAATGTATAGCACTCACCATTTTGAAAGAAACCAAATAATCCAAGATTCAGCTGATGAATTTGGTTCCCATTGCTGGCCAGGTATGTTTAATTAGTACCACATACATCAAACTGAAATTCTGAAACCCTTTCCTTCTTACCTGCTGTGGGACGTGCCGATTGTCCTGATAGGAATTACGTGGCTACGTCTGCTGTAAAACTCACCAGTGCACGAATGTGCAAGTATTTAAATATGCCATCATCTTAAGTGTGTGTAAGAGAACAGCTGAGGATGGTCTTGAGGAGCTGCGTGCAGCTGGATCCCGCACGACAGGTTTACGCTGCAGGTCTGGCCGTGCGGTGTTCTGAGTGGTGTTGGCACGAAACGCGTGTTTATGGTTCAGATATGCCACCCAGTTTCACAGACGGTAGCTGACCTGAAAACAGAGCACGTAGAGTTCCAAGCTGCACCCTCTGTCTCCCACAGCAATTTCAGGTTCCCCTGTGGCTTGCAAACATTGCTAAGTACACAAGGGTAAGCTGAATTTTGATAGAGCTGGTTAAGTTTACTGAAGTAAAGCACTGAGGTTTTTATCCCAGAAGGCATGGGCAGTATGGGTAACAAAAGTTGGTTTGCCAGGAAGAGAAGAGCTGACAAATGACATCATCAGAAACGCCAAAGCAGCCGCAGTGCGGTCACTGTGGGATTGAGCCATACGCCTGCCTCCCTCCGAGTGCACGGCATGAGGGAGCGTGTCTCCAGGGCAGCGGCGTGTGTACAATTCCAGCAGCTTTGCCTTTTCTTTCCCTTTCATCATCACAGCCGTTATTCTAGGAGAGTTGGGGCTGCTGGTTTTTGCAGTGGGAAACCCCAGGCTTACCTTGGTTTGTGAAACTGGCAGGTGAATGTCCTGGATCCACGTGTTTTTTAAACAATGCCAGGATATACCTCTGTGTGCTGAGCCCCGCCGCTGGCACTGGGCACCCTTTGGGCTCATCAAGCCTTCAGGATGCAAGGGAGGCCGATGGTGCTCCTACATCCCTCCTGATGATGCTGAGCAGCGGGATGTGACGTGCAGACGTAGCTCCCACTCCCTGTAACACGGACACCAAACGTTAAGTTAAGTTTCGTGACAGAACGAGCACTCAGCACTCACAGGACATCTCCCAGCCCGGTCTGTAACGCCGGTCAGTTCTCTCTTCCCAAACTGGGTGTTGGGAAGCTGATCTAGATAATGGCAGATTCCAGATGGGGGGGGTAATATATAGAACACGATACTCAACGGAATATATTACTCATTTGTTATCATTATACATTGTGCCATTTTAGGTTAAAGCTGGAATAAGGGAGCTTGATTGAGGTTACCTTCTTTCTTTAAATGTAATTCTGCCCTGTCATATTAACCAAAAATCAGATCTTTTCTCTCCTGATATTTTTAAAGACCGAAACCTTGTTTCCAAGACACAGAAATGAGGATTGCTGTGCGTTCCTCCTGGAAGAAACGACCCACTACAGCTGTTTGCTTGCGTTGCAGGTTTTGTACAGGACCAGCGGTCAGAGCAGGATGAACGTGCTGAGCACGGAGAAGACGACAGCGGAACTTGTGCTCCAGTTCAACGACGATTACGTTATAGAAGTTAAAGCAACGAGTGACGGCGGAGATGGCACGAGCAGTGATCAGATCCTGATTCCCAGACTAGCCAGTAGGTTGAATCATTATCACTTGGTCACATGCTTCCGTAGGGTCCCCAGCCAGTATCGGAGCCTCCTTTATACCAGCCACTCTACAGAGACATCTGTGCCTTCCTGTAGTGCATCATTACCGAATTGGCAGTTGTCACAGCTTGTCCTTGCAGGAATTGAGTCCTTACAGAGCGGGGAAAAAAGAATTAATTCTTGTATGTTGTATGGCAATAAGGTACTAAAAAGAAAAGCAATTAACAGTCTTCATGCCCTTATGCATGACAAGCTTCATTCTATCAGATCAGTAAATTACTGTGTAAGTTGGTATTAAGAATGTTAGGCTTTTTTAAAATTATCACTACCTTGAAAGTAGAGCCCATTCATGAAGTGTCAGCATTTTTCAATACATTTCTCTATTTTAAAAATACTTAGTGTATTTTTGCAAATTCTCATGGCTTGTCAGAAATACAAATTTACCACAGTTGTTCCTTAGCATCTGGGAGGAGTAATAATTTGACAGAGCAGATGCTCAGGCTTTCATTTAATCCTGACCTTTTTCATTTGTCACAGGTATGGATGCAAGAGGTTCTGGTTCATCCATCTTGAGTATCTTCAGTGTATCCAGCTTCTTCCTGACAATATTTTCCTTGACTCTTAACTCAGTGTTGTGATGATACATCTTCATTTGCTGGGGAAAAAAAAAAAAAATCTGTTACTTCAGAAAAGTGCTTTTTTAAAAAAAACAACTGCAGTGGTTAATGCATGTTTTTCTTCTATCCTGACGTGTTTTTAAATTCTTTATATTTCACTGTAGGTTGAAGTAAAAATATCATGTAAAGTTTAGCATATCCTTTAAAAAGGAATCTAAAATGCCTTAATACTTGAACCAAAGGAGTTTACATATTACATGCTTCAGACAGAGTGTAAAAGAGAGAGCGCAATGGCGCCACGGTCGGAGTTGCCAGGCGGATCTTGGCGCAGTGAGAAACACCGGCGTTGCAGTGACACGGAACTGTGTGGGGTACGTGCTGCCTTGTTACGATGACGTCGTTCTGCGTGCAAAAGACGAAATCAGAGACCTGGAGTTTCTGTCCGTTGGTAACACATTGACCAGGCAGCTGTTCTGAAGACAGTGTCATAAGCCAGAACGTTTGGATCAGTTTTCTTACTGCCCTGTGTATAAATTACTCCAAATCTAGCAGGAAATCAAAGCTGGGAGCAGAGACAAGTCTCAGCACGGACGTTTGTTTTGCACAGCCCATGCTGGGGTGTCCACGAGGCAGGGCTTCCACTGCTGCTCGTGAGAAACGGTTTCACAGCCGTGTCCCAAGGAAGGCTCTCTGTTTTATTGCAGCGTACGTTTATGTACCTTTTTAAGCACCTAACCTTCCTCTCCATCAACAGACCCCTAAGTTAATAACTTTATATCCCCACCTTGTATTTCTTAACCAGGTTCTTCATTCATAACTTAGTTCTCCCACCTCCAGGGTCATTTTTATCGCCCTTCTCTGAACTCCTGTCAGTGTGTTTCACTAACAAAAGTGCCCACTTGTAAGCATTATTGAAATGCAGTTGCACCACGGCCTTATGAAAAGGGACTTCTACCACCTCCCTACCATGTGATGTGGTGCTTCCAAATATGCAGCCCCAAATTATCCTGCTCTTTTGTCTACCAGACTGCACTGTAAACTCATCCTTAATTCAGTGTTACGTTCATAGCTCTCCTTCCTGCTGCTCTTTAACGCATTCAAAACGATTTCACCTGGTCTGGCACTCTGATGCACCACATCACTGTCACGATTCTGCTAAGTTTATGGCAATACTGTAGGTTATAAGAAAAATTCACACAAAGACACTTCAGGCTTGCTATTACAGAGAAATCTGCTTTCTTTCTTAGCAATATATCAAAGATGCATTAAACCTGGTGCATGTGACTTCTACAGTTGTGAGTTTAGTCAAATCAGCCTTTTAGACACCTTTTAAAGAGCTGCCCACACACACAGTAGAGCCAAGTGTTCATGTCACATCAAGCATATCCTTTTAAAGGTTTCTTTTTTAAAATCTCACAGTATTATTACAACACACAGAAATAAAAAGGGAGAAAACCAGCACTGTAGGAAAAAAGACCTTGATATGCATTCAAATAGCAAATTAACCTTATTAGTATCACATCCAGATAAAAATCCATGTAACTGTTGAAGTAGGCAAGATCTGTATATACTGTACATACATAGTTATAAATGGCTAGTTGCTTTTCAATGTGGCTAACCAGTGATGTTTTCAGACACTTGCAAAGTGGGGGTCGGGTGGGAGATGGAAAACAGGTGTTACTAGTGAGTGTATAGTTATGTTTCATGCAGCAAAGGGTGAATCTTCCTGTTCTTGTTTCACACAGTTCTAGTCCATGTTCCTGTATTGCCATTTTCACGCAATTACATTGTATTATTTAATTTCTAGTTATATATCTCCATGAGATATGTACCGAGTACCTTGTTTCATATTGAAAAGTTTGAAATTTATCCTTAAACTTCCAGTTGTGTGTGTATCCTATGGCTATCTGTATGCATTTTTTTCTATTACTCTAATAAAATATTTATTATATTGAGGGATACTGGAATATATAATATTGCTCGTCCATATTTGCACACACAGGGATTTACTGCATCTAAAAATCCTTGTCTGTGTTTTTCATAGTATTTCTGGCAGGATAGGAGTGGTCTCCGTCACAGAACCTTAGCTGCCCGCAGGACTGAAGTCATAGCTCAGCCCTACGTCTGCAGCAGGGAGGAGGGGGTAAGGACAGCCACACGTCTCTGGAGGTGGCGGAGATGTGCCACGCACGGGGCAGGGATGATCTGAGGTTCTGCTAAAGGTTCTGAGCATTACCTGTGCCCGCGGGTTGGCAGGATGATGGCCAAAAACCCTCTCCCTGGCGTGGTTTCCCGTCTGTCCACTTAGGCTGCTTCCTCTCCTCTGGGGGGAAAAAGATAATTATATTGACCAAGAGTTTGTGCTTTATACTATTTTACTTAATATAATATTTTACTTAATGTAATGTATTAAAGATAAGTACTGTAATCTTTATAATGATGTATTTACTGTAGCACTATTCAGCATTGACATGGCCTGTTCCCCCCTGCAGATGCCTGTTCTTTACACGCTGCAGCTTCCCCTAAAGCCAGAGATTTCCTCACACTAATATCACTGGGATCACAGGCCAAACAGATCTATGGATTTTAAGTTTTTAAAGCATGGCTTCTGCCTACATCAACCGGGAGCTGATCCAGCTGCTGCAGTAAGGGTTAATAGCAATCCCGACGTGTTTACAAGCACATACACGAGGCCAGGCTGAAGTAACTGTGTAAACTGAGTTGGTTTACTCAGGGTGGTTGTGGGTGGACACCTGCCTCCCTCCGTCTTTCCCCCCAGATCAGCCTTCCCTTAAACCAAGCTGCTCTTCCTCATCTCACACTAACTCAGTTCACGTTAATTTGCAGTAAGGCAACTGCCTTGATTCTCCAGGGAGAGCTGGAAGAAAGCTGTTCCTGGGAAGGTTAGGGGAGGAAAAGGTGAGGAGTCACTAACAGCTTTCGCTGGGAGCCAGTACCTACCAGAGGCGATGGGAGTGCTGTGGTTTGGGATCTGGATGTCTGGAGGGTGGGGGCTGTTCCTTGGGTTATTTTAGACCTGGGTTTAAAGTCTCTCACCCTGCACCACCATTTCCCCCAGATTGGTTTTCTAAAGGGTTTCTTGTGCCACCCGTTTGTACAAGGGGACTTGGTGACTTCTGAAGTCCCGTACTTCTGAAGTATGAATTTCTCGGAGAATTGGTACAAGAATTTAAAAACCAACATTCTTCTTTGGACAGCTTACTCTCTTGGATACGTTGCCAACATGCGGGCTGAATACAAAATGAGTTAAAAACTAATAGCACTTTAGCTGTAAGAAATACTGGAGATCTCCATTTTCTACTTAATTTGCCTTTCACTGGAGGAATGCAGACGTGGGCAGTGCCTGTCGGGTTATATATGTTACATCTTAATAACAGGCAATAAAGCAAGCTGTCCTGCATGAGGGAGTGCATTAATCTGACAGCTTTCTGTCCGAAATAAATAACCACGGAATATTGTGGAAATAAAACGAGTTTGTAAACAGGCCCTCGCTTCCTTAGGGAAAACCACCTCCTGGATTGTTTTATGCTAATGCTTTGAACTCCTGAAAAGCAATAAAAAAAGGCTATGTTTAGCAGAGACATAACTGAATGTATGTTATTGTTGTTTTATCAAGCCTGCTTGATAAAGAGAGGCACTACTTTTCTTCAGATGTGGTGCAGACATAGTGCAAGCTGCAACACGATGGGGAGGAGATTGTGCACCACTTAACTGTATCTCCAGCTATCAGTCTTACCCTCTTAGAAACGAGCTTTTCTGTGAAGACTTTGCACAGTTCATCGTTGCCTCCCTGGCGTGCGTGCGGCTTGGGTCTCTCTGGGAAGCGGGATATGCAGCCTGTGAAGAAGGGAGAGACATTTGTCTTTTTCCGAGCTTAAGACCTGTTTCAGCAGCCTCAGCAAGCAGAGAGCAGAGGCTGCCCGAGCAGAGCGGCTATTAACGTCTCACCCTCGGCTTGGAAGTTGTTCCCAAGGTCAGCTGAGGATGTGGACATCTCGTTGGCGTCAGCAGGTCACTACAACAGCATCAGAACCCGCAGGATGAGATGCAGATGAGTGCCTTGGCAGCCCTCCCAAAGACCAGCACAGCCTCCCACACAGCTCCTGGCAGAGGGCATCCTCCCCAGGGCACAGCTTGGGTGCTCCCGGGAGCCACACAGCCGCTGCCCTGGCTCTCGGCA
>NW_010230357.1:117845-143130 GCF_000690775.1 Eurypyga helias | reverse complement strand
TTCTCGGCAGGGAACGGCTCGGCTGCCGCAGGGTCCTTCTGGGGCCCGCAGCGGGGGCGACCCGAGCATCAGATAGCAGCTCATCTTTGCCAGAGGAACATAGCTATCTCCAGGAAACACCCCCAGGTACCTGTGTACCTCTGTGCATAAGAACACTTTCCACAAGCACAGAGAGTTGCAGTCTAAAATAACCCTAACTGCCACCGATTTTGAGTCCATTTTCATGTTTCCATCTTGCTGACTGTATCGCCAGTCCTCAGACTCTCCTGCCTCTTGCCAGGGGCATCAGAAAGTTCCCCTCCCCAACAGCTGGGTTTTCAATACAGGCACTAGCCTTTCCTGTCATGGGTCCCCTTCATCAGCTCTAACTTCCACGTTGCAGTGCCTGCGATGTACCTGGTGTAATTCATAGTGTGCTCTTCACTTGCTTTGGGTCTGAACTCTCTGTTTTGAGACTTCAGTTTGTACAAGAGGGTGTTTTAATATTAGACTTTCACAAGACCTTCATGTGCATCTTTCCTTTGTTGTTTTTTTTTCCCCATCTCTAAGGGCCAAGAAAACTTGATAAACTCATTTGGTATTAAATTGCTTTTCTTGAGCTCCTTGCTGATCTTTTTAAGGTCAAGAATCATCTTTGAAAGTCTCTGTTTCATTTTTTTAAAACGCTCCAATACAGGAGTCATGCCAGTAACCTATGTAGCATTACTAAGACACTTTCTTCCCAATGTACCTCAGATTATTTTCTTACCCTTTAAGAGCATAATTAGTCCTGTGAGGTCTGGACCATGCCTGCTCTCTGTGCTGTGCTCTTCGTTCCATCTCGGCGATTAATTCCCTTTGGGTGGGAGAACATCAAGGCATTGGCAAATGCTGAAAAAGGAAGAATTAAAACTGTCCCGTTAGGAGCCAGTAGAAAGGATGAAACTTCAAGATGTTCATTAGTTCAGCCCATGATAATTTAAACTCAAAGCAATTCCTAGGACAGGGCATCCTAAAATTGGCCATCAGGAAAGAGCAACTTAGGAAAGAGTCCAGCTCCTTGCTGCCTGCTCAGCCTCCAGCCTCCCATACCCCCACACCTCGGATGCAGAATGACCCTGCTGTGAGAGGAGGAGGGACACAGTTGCTTTCCCACCTCCATGGCCAGCTGAGGGTGCAGGACTGGACTCCTCTGGCAGCACAAGGGAGGGCCTGCATGCCCTTGGTCAAAGGTGGGACCTAAAACCAGCAACCAAACCGTCCGGCCACTAATAAATACAAACATAAATACAGTCCCTTTGAATGAACGCAACTGGCAGCTCCGGAGCGACTCCCCCTGCGCCGGGACTTGCTGCTCTCCCCACCCTGTGCAGTTACAGCTCACCGGGATGGGTGCTCAAAGCACGCAGGGTGTTACTTTCAGGCACTCTGAACCCACTGCTCTGCAGCCCCACACAGACGAGCAGAGTGAGCTTCTCTGTCACCTCCATCTCAGGACGCTCCCCTGAGATCTGAGCACCTAAATGTGCTCCCTGGGCCCACTAATTTAGAAGGAATATCGACAGGCAGGCGAGGTGTTCACTGGGATTTCTCTCCCCGGTGATTTCATTTTAGGGAACCTTTCTGGTTTATGCTGGAACAGAAGCAATGACCTGTTACATCAGCTAAAGGCATAAAAAGAAACGAGTTGGAGAAAATAAGGGAAAGCCCTCTCCTTCATGCCCTTTATGACAGAAATAATAAATCATTTTCCCAGCTGAGGACCTGTAAAGGAGTCTATCAAAAAGGACACGTGTTTAACAAGGATTTCTCTCATCAGCAATCCAAGGAGGGCCATGGTTAAAGCAGACAAATAATTTAATTTTTGTCACACTTCCTAACATTGCCACCAAACTGAGGCATTTCAAGTTACACTTGTCACAACACTAATTATCTATTTGAACAGCAGAGCTCTCGGCTGATTGAATGAGTTCTTCTGCAGCGAGAACAGATCATTTCATCAGCTGCATCTGATCGTCGTCACTTTCTGGATACAGGATGTAAATCGACTACAACAGAAAATAAGGCTTTGGTACCTTAGAGCAGCTCGATATGAGGCAGAGGGGAACTCTTCTGCAGCAGCCAAAAGCTTCTGCTCATGTACTGGAAAACAAAGTCTTGGGGTTTTGCGTTGCCTTGGAAACATGAAAAATAAAGCACCATCAATTACTTATTTGCCAGCAACCAGAGTAGCCAGTGCTGAGGGCCTGATCCAAGGCTAATGAAACCCTTACCCCAATTTCAGCAGACGACAACTGGTCGATCAGCCCTTCCCCACGCAGAGGGGAGCGAGGCTGAACCCAGCTCAGCCACGCGTAGCTTTCCAGAGGAGCTACCAGAAGGCTTCAGGCGGGCAGTGCTGGGTCTCGGTGGCTCCTTGTCGCCTTCGCATCCCTGATAACTCTGCTGACGTTGTCATCTGATCGCTTTTTAAAATATAAGCCCTCTTTTTTCAAAGAGGTACTTGCAGCTGACCCCATAAACATCCATGCAATCACATATACAAGACCTATATACACCCCACGTACACATTTTCTCCAGACAGAAACTCAAGTTAATATTCCCGGTCGTTGGCACAGAAGCGTGAGTTCAGCCAGACCTTCTGCTAGCACTCTGTGCCCCAAATACTGCCAAATAACAAAGTCTCTACCATTACATCTCCTGGATAATAATTTTTAACTGTTAATTAAACATTTTTAACTACAGACTGCTTCCTTGCCTCCCACTACTAGTGGTGCTTTGGTGATAAAATTCTGCATTTCTATGAACTAGATGCAGGCTGGAATCAAACTCTTCGTGTGGGAGTTTGAAATTGTCCTGAAATTTTCTTTTGGAAAGACTGTTCACACCCCCTGCCAGCACAGCCCAAAGCAATCAGCTAAAACCCCAGCCACAAAGGTGTGGAAGGATAAAACTAACTCCAGTAAAATCTTCTTCATTTTCTCCAGGAATCCTCCTCATTTATGAGAAGTGAGAAGTGTCCCCTTCTCTTTCCTTTACAACGAATATGAATATTTGTCTATCAACCCAAGCACAAAATGAGTATTTTCCACTGATTCACAATGTTGACCAACATGGCTGAAGAACTTGGATTGCCTGGTGTCGGATTTGGGCCAGGTTTTAGCCCAGCGGTACTTGACACCCCTGGAAGTGTTTCATTAACCAGGTGCTGGAACGGGGTGAAGTCCCGTGTGCCTATGGCAGAGCCTGGACAAAGGCAGAGCACTCCGGGGTTTCGGCACCGAGGGGACCTTGCAGCGGTCCCTGGATGCATCCGCACCAGCCATATCAGCCCACAGCTCCCTGCAGCGGTGTGACGGGCACACCTCACCCCCTCCAACCACACCGACCCCTTCTTGTCTCCATGGGCATGACCCAGCTCCAGCCTCACCTTCGCAGCAGTTGGTGCTAAAAAGGGGTTTGTTCAGCCACAAAACCCGAACCTGACTTCACCACATCACACACCCCCAGGAGCTCGACTCGTCTACTTCCAGCCATGCTGACATCCCATGCAAACACTCCTATAGAATCATTTAGGTTGGGAAAGACCTTTAAGATCATCGGGTCCAACTGCCAAGTCCACCAGCAAACCATGTCCCCGCGTAAGGACTCTGCCTCGTGGCCGTTGGCATTAGCACATATGAAGCTACAGACCCATTTCAGTGCCGTTAGGCAAAGCGTGTCAGCAGCATTTCAAACTGCCCCTCCACTCAGGAGGTTAATGAGCAAAAGACACTGGACACCACAACTTCTCCCGGGTCTTGCTGCCTCACCCCTCAGCATACTTCTAAAGCAGCATAATTAACGTTTTAAGAGAAGGAAACCACCAGGAACATCCAGTTGTTGAGAAAAATCATCAGTAACCAGACTCAAACTGCTCCTTTTCTCCGCTGACAGAGTTCAACGGCCACAGCCGAAGGGGATCTTATCACACAGCGGTGACGGTCCCCAGGGCTGTGTGTGCGCTGCCGACCCGGCCCCGCAGCCATCCCACATCTGCTCATATCCTGGCCCTCCACCCTGGCCCTGGGGATGGGATTTGGAGATCCTGCCCACAGCACAGGGATGGGGCGCAGCCACCTCTCAGGCTGCTGGAAAAGCACCGCTTTCATCTTGTGACACGATGTAAACATGGCAAATGATATTTTCACATGTAGTCCCAGCTATTTTAAGCAAACATTAGCTTGAAAAGACAGCAAAAGGCAACCTTTTCCTTTAGTTACCCATCCATTTTTAAATGAGCTGTTTATGTCGGTAATTTCCAGTTTTCTTTTCTCCCTCCAATTTTCCTCAGGAATAATGCCATTGGCAATCTCCATGAATCTCTTTTGACTCTTTCTGAAGGTTAAGCTGACTACAAGAAAGCTGGATCAAAGGGAAAGGAAAATTTCTTTCTAGAAGCACAGAAATATTTACATACCACAAGATAAGCTGGAACTCCTCATTCCTACCATGTAGACACGCTTGTAAAAAGCGTACAAAACCAGGCCATTTTTAGTTCAGCTGGGGAGGGGAGGAGATGTATTTTTATAGCTCATGTAAGAGAAGGGAGCTGGCAACCGGCACAGTTTGTAATGCTTCTAATTGGAAAGATCCAGAGTTTTCAGGGTTTCCTGCCTGCACGAGAAGAATCTCTCGGAGCCATTTTGATGCACAAGAGGAAAAGGGAATGAAGTATCCCACTGCACCCTGGGGCTGACACCTCCGAGCAGCAAACCAGGACCACGAGGAGCCCAGGTCAATCAGCCAAAGATTCAAACTTCAAATGGCAAAGCTGACTGCAGACTGAGAAAGGACCGTCAGCAAATCGGATTGGTGCAGGCAGCCCTCGGAAAGCAAGACAAGAGCTTTATTTCAACCTCCTCTTCTGAGCTGCCCTTGGAGCTCCTCAGCTGTGACCACAAATTTTGGCAGCAGTCTACTAATAGGACTGATGAGAGACCATACAAATTGACTTAGGGTTGGTCATTGCAGAGCAATAATAAAAAATGAGATGAGAGTAATTTTTTTCACAACATATTTCTCAAGAATGGGCCTCTTTCTGGCCAGCTCTAGTAAATTCGGAATAATGGGAAGTTCAATCCACTTCTCGATATTTATCCTAACGAGTTCACCATCTCTCCTCACTGATGCGCTGGAACCAAACCCATAAATGTTCTGATATCAAACACCCACTTCTGCCTGCCCTCAGAGGAGCAGAGCTATCTGTTCTGCAGCTAATTACCTATCCTCTAGGAAGAAACGAGAAAGGCCATGCTTTAAATTAGACCCATCTGCTAAAGGCTTTCTTCACAAGGTGAGACTTATGTCATGTTTAGAAGCTGTCAGAGGTTTCCCAGCAGAGACCATCTGTGCAGGTAACTGCTACCAGTCCTCAAAATTATCAATTAGTCCGTAATGATTGTTTATACAAAAAAGGTGATTGAAGGGTCAGGAGGCCGACTTTCGAACACGAACATCGTGGTGGAGTCTAATAAAGGCCCAGGCAGCGGGATGAGGAGTGGGGCATTGCTTCCCTCCCTTCCCTTCCCAAAAATAGCAGGACTGCTGCCCTTCTTTGAGTTCAAGCAGGAACCAAAATGCTTGTGGCCACTACCCTGCTTACCTGGAGTATGTGCTAGAAAGTGTGGGACAGCTTCAGGTCCCTCCCCTGCCCGAGGGGTTTTAACCCCAAATCCCTGATTTTCTTGTAGCCCCGTGGATTAGACCCGTTCCCCCTTACACCTACCTGAACTCCCAGCTGCAGGTCTGGGATGAAAGCCCAGATTTAGAGAGGAAGGTACCATGGTTTCTAGACCCAGGTAACGCGACAAGCAGGCTCCATTGCACACAGCCCATAGCTCGCTCACAGCCACAGCTGCCAGCCTAAATTGCCGCAAACCACACTTCCCAAATCGCAGAGGAGTCTCACAGCAGAGCCAGGCTTGGACCTGGGGGGTTTTATCCCCTCTATTCTCTGCAGTTTCAATTCATTTCCAACATGCCACGCGCTCTGTCCCCGGGTCGCAGCACAGCTGAAGTGCAGTCACACAAGTCCTGCTGTTCCTAAAGCAGCTTCTGTCTCGCTGCTCTTATCGGGGCAGCACAGGGCTGGGACCAGCTTGTAAGGCGAGAAACTGCTTACATAATTTATGATGCCTCCTGTCAAAATAACCAGACAAGCTTAAAAAATATAAGCAGACACAGTGAGGAACAATATGCTTAAAATGTTGAATTATATGTTAGTGGCATAGAATGGGAAATACTTGAAATTAGAAGAGAATAAAGGTGTAAGGTATTAGAGAAATGTCAAACACTTTCTGTATTGCCCCCATCAATAATGCATCCTACGTCGCTTTACCGACAGAAGATGATGATGGCTCAAGGAAGGTATTTGGAGTGCCAAATAAACATTACAGCGGCACATCACAGCTGCAACCTCCAGGGAAGGGACCTGCCAGACAGCTGCTGTACAGGGGCTTTTGGGGCATTTTGCATGAGCGATTGGAAAAAAGCATTTGGAGATCCTTTCCTGTGTGTGTTCAGAACACGGCGGCTCGTACACAGAGAAACCAGATGCACAAACATGCCAAAAGGCACTGGAGCATCGCTGTTCACAGAGGGAAAATCCTCCCCTGCACACCTACAGCAGGGCAGGACTCCTGGCTCCTAACTTCAGGGTCAGCTAACTCAAACCAGGACCGATGTATAAAGTAGACACACAGAAAGCTGAGGGAGGGGCTGGCTGTTTTCTGAGCACCAGCAGCAGAGAAGATGCTGACTGTCAGGTTGTGGATGGACACCGCATATTTTAGAAATTAAACTACCAGTTGTTGGGTTGGGGTTTTTTTTTACCACATCAGTTGGATTTCTGTCTGTGGGAAACTCTTCCTCAGAGAGGCTCTTTTCACAGAAACAGCAGGGCATGGAGCGGTAACAGCGTGAAACGAGAGATCTTGAAAAGCAGCGTCGTTCTGCCCTGCATTTGCATGTTCAGCTACCTCTATTCCCTGAACGCTCAGACACATGAAAGCAACCCCTGATTTTTAGTTAGTGGCAGATCTTTTAGCTCCAGCCTGAATTTAAAGGTCATGCATGTTTAGAGGGTTCTTTGTGCTTAGCTGGAGCAGTGCTCCGCAGCTCTCCTTTGGAAGAGAGGTGAGAAAAGCTCCGGCTCAGCCGTGCCGGGACGGCAGGGTCACAATCCCGTCTGTAGCAAACAGTGTCCGACATCAGCCCCCGTTCCCAGCGACGGTGGCCCCGATACACTGGGATGTTGTACAGAGACACTTCTCTGATATCAGTGACCTTAACAAGAGCTTTTTAGCACTTGTCAGGGCTATGACAGCTGAATCTTTGTAGGGATGTAAATGCAGTGCGAATGGAAAGCGACCGAACGAAACAGACTGTCCTTTTCACCAAACAGTCCTGAGGGAAGTTTGAAACATTTAAACTCAATTTTAACCTTTCTCATCTTTAGAAATCAGACCTATTTTTGACCAGGCTGAAAGTTTCCTACCTGACACGGCAATTCTGCCCGTCGGCTTTGTGCCCTGCGGCTGGAGGGGTGGCAGGGCTAACATCCACCCTCTCCGTCGGCAGTACCACCTCACCACCCCAGCGCTGGCGAGTGAGGGCTGCAAAGCAGATGCTCAGCTCTGTTCCTCACTCCTCCTCATCCTCCCGTAACGCCCTGACAAACGGCTGAGCAGTGCAAGGCTGCCACCAACACCACCGGGCTCCCAGTGTGCCATTTCCTCCCTTTCTTCAGCATTCAGGAGCAGGTGAAGTGGGAGATAAAGAGTAAAATTATGACCCTTGTCATTGTCTTCCAAATGAGAAACACTGATGTGGCAGCACGTTTGAATATTCAGGAAAGGGGCAGACCTACACACTGGATTTATTGACATAAATGTTGGTCTCAGCTATTGAATCCCTTATGCTGATGCAGGTTGCAGAAACACGGTATGCATGCAGAACGGACAAGAGGAGAGGGCTTGCTTTTGCCTGCCACTGTGTAAAGGACTCGAATGATTGTTGGTTTGTTTGGGTTTGTGATTAGATTCATAGGGCTTATGCCTAAACATACTGCTGATATAGATGAGCAACCAAATAGCAATAGATGCTAAGATCTTTGGATCCACCTGAAATGCACTGGGGAGCCAGTACAGAAGGACCCCTGGAGAGACTGATTCAACCCCAGAAAGGAGTGGATGCCCTCCAGAGGGTTATGATGTCAATTCTTTGGACCAGTCACTTATCTCACGCTGGCAAGGCAGCACATGGTCCCATCTCCTCTGGAGACAGAGCACAGCTTCTGAAGTCACAAGGAAGGGAGTAGACAGAGGTGAGGACAGCTCTTGTCTCACACCCCCCTATCAGTGACACACACCCCAGCACTGACATGAGAGGCAAACAGCCCCCCAGACTTCCCAGCACACCTGCATACAGTGGGGCTTAAAAAGACCTGCTCCAAGATGCCCTCCTTCCCCTCCCCCTTCTCATGGTGCTGAGGGGTGGTTTCTCACACAACTGAAGGAAAGTGCCTGACCTCAGGAGAGTATGATTTTAAGGATGAGCAGGCCTTGCTCAGAAATCCTTGAGGTACTTGTCCAGTGCTGCACTGAAGGGCAAGTTCAGGTCTGAGAGCGTCTGCTCTCAGGGGTATGCCAGGGGTTCTCAGGGGTATGCCAGGGATACCCAGGGGCAGGGGGTACATACAGCTGGTGTCACCAAGCGAGCAGGCTTGCTTAGCAAGGCAAAACACCTACCAGGGGCTTTGACAGACTCAGGCTCTGGCCCTCCAGTTCCCTTGCATGGATGCATTTACGCTTTGCTCTGTTGCCTCCAGAAGCACTGATGGTGCTGAGGCACCCGGTGTGCTGAGACCACTACCTACCCTGACGATGGACGTGACAAAATTTCTTGGGGTTTTGGGGCTTATGTAGCTGTTGTATCTACGTACATCCCTTGTCCTACCCTTGGAGTAAGTTTTCTGTTACTTTCTCCCTGTATATTTCCTACCCGAAGGCATCTTCTTCCATCACTGCAGTCCCTGGGGCATCTGCTTATAATATTTGACATCTCAGAGGTTTTGCTGTCACCCAGCCCAAAAGCACCTTGAAAGATGTGCCTCTGGGAGCCCCGCTATGCATCAGCCATACAGGACAGGACCATGGCCTGGATCAGACCCCATGAGGTCTGATCCTCCTGACCCCATCAGACCTCCCTGAGGGGGCAGGAAGGGGAAAAGAGATCCTTCTTTTCCCTCTCTCCCTTCAACAAACCCACACCTGGACACTGTGCTGGCTTATGGCATCTGATGCTACTTTGCACCCCTCTGCATTCACCTCACCTGGTCCTTGGGCAGGCCATCAGTCTGGTACCGGACCCAAATGCTATCAGAGGGAACCACTGAACTTCCCCAGCACTCTTCCCCCCTTCGACTACATCCTCCTCCCCGTGCGCTCTGCATTATCAGTTTTGCTGCTAGGTTTGGGGTACAGAGCGTAAGTTACATAAAGCAGCAGCATCCCCCTGTGTAAGGCAAAACTGTTCTTACGTACAGGGTGGAAACATTTGTAGCTCACAATGGCCACCTGAAATAGGGTTATATAAAATTGCAGATAGTACCAAAAAAATTCAAAATAGAGAAAAAATTCTCTCTGGCACACCTACAAAATGGAAATATTGCATATTACTTCTAAATGCGTTATTTTATGAGAAACGTGGTCATACTGCACTTAAACATGTAACTATCTCAGGATTTAGTGCATCGGTGCAAAAGTTTCATGGTCAAGATAAAAAAAATTAATTAAAAAAGCTTTGAACGAGAGTTGCTCACCTTCAGCACGCTCATTTGGGGTCTGCTCAGGCTTTCAGGCACAAACAGCTCCGTATCTCACAGCACGTTAACGGCGCGGTCAGGGCAGATCGTCTGTGGAAAGAGGAAGCGAGAAAAAAGAAGCTGAAGCACCAGAGACTCAGTATTCGGGGAATATTGAGGAGTCACTCTCAGTAAGGCTCAACACTGTATAACCAGCAAACAGAACTTCACCAGGAGTTATTAATCTATTACAGGAGCTTTAAAAAGAAAACCCAAACCAAACCAGTGCGTCCATACGTCAGTCTGAGACCACTAAAATACTTGCACATCCCTGATTTTCTATGGCAGTTTTGTATCGTCCCTTTAAAGCACCATTTGTCACCTGGAATGAAAACACCAAAATTGGATAGCCTTCAACAAAGGACCCACTAAGCCTCAGGTTGAAAACAACTGCGTATCTCTGTCCCGCCGTTTGAAAGGCAGGGACCATCCAAACCTCAGCCAACGTGCTCCAGCCTGAACCAGTGAAGGTGTCCCAGGCAAACATTTCCTGAATGGGTTTCCTTCTGAAAACCTGTGAGGAAACCATGGCCACATCCCTAAGCTGGCTTCCCTATGGGCTACCGCCGTGCACGTGAAGTTTAAAACTGGATGGTACAAAATGTGCACAGCTATAAATGTTCTTAGGCCAACAGTTTTCACTGCAGAAGACTGGAATATGGGAGCAGCTCAGAAATTTTTTGTGTATAAAAATGCAAAGCAAAGACTTGCTATCTCAGGACCAACGTTCTCATGAACAAGTTATGGACAACATCTAGTTCTTTTAGTGCAAGTTCATAGCACACAGATGAAGCCTCGGCCCATCACAGAAATAGGGGAACTACTGTTATAATTAGGATTTTTTTATTATTCTCACTGTAAACTGCTAGGTTGAGGTCTCCACACTGGTATTCATGTTTATGATTCAATTACTTACGTATTGGACAAAAATGTAAAAGCAAATAAGATATAGAGTAGACATATTTGTGGTTTCTTATTACAATAAAAGACAACGAGTCCAAAACATAGCTTTAAAAATAAAGGCCAACATTATTTCTATCTGCACAGCTTTTAATGGTCTCAAAAACATACACTCAAAACTAAATCAATAAGTAAATATTGGAGATACAATATATAACATTCTGAACTAATGTACAAGCAAGACAGCAGTCTGAAACGGGAATTCTGAAACCATAATCCCTTTGTATGGTCACACGGAAGTTGGAGAACAACATATCTGTCTCCTTTCCCCGTACTCCCAACGGGCAACAGAAAGCCTAACCCACAAGGGCTCTTCAGTGACTCTCCCCATTATCCTTTTCTTAAACATACATCAAGCTTTCTTAAACATACATCAAGCTGGACGAACAAAACAAAAAAAGGAGGCTGATGCATACAGTGTTTCATCTTTCAGTCAGTTCTGTCTGCTCATCATGCATACGTTGTTAAATGGAGTAACGCACAGGGCTGAAAATTACCAAGCAGGTGCTTAAAAGACATCCGTAAGCAGTTCTGCTATAGTCTAATTAGTGTACTAATACATATTGCAGTGCAGAGTCATCATTATTTCCTCTTCATTAGCTGCTGATATATAATGCATCTTTAAAATAAGTCTAACCCTTTTTTTTAAAAATAAAAAAAGAGCTTATTTCTCCCATTAACATAACAAAGGCAATAGGAATATGATTAATGCATGCCATCTAAACTATGTGCATTAAACATTAAAAACCAATGCACCATCTCAGCCTAATGTGCATTTGCAAATTATAAAATACACTTGTCAATATTAACACTTGCACCAAATAAAACTTTGTTTGGAAAGAAAATAACAGAAAAATAAACCTTTTCTTCTAGCTGTCTCTTTGTACCTGCTGACCCCTATTCTTTGGAAAGACAGAGACCACCAAGTCCACCAGAATCCATCCAAATTATTCAAGGCATGGTCTGACCTGGTGGGTAGACAGCTACAAGATACACCCACCTTGTAGTCACTCCCATGAGAGCAATCTGTGTCAGCTCTACACAGTTGTAAATCAGTTTTGGCTAGCAACAACACACTCTCTGCCCAAGTACAGCTGTAGGACAGAGAAACTGGTAACACACTAGGGTTCCTCTCAGACAGACTTTGCAACCACACTGAGCTCAGCCCTGCTGCAGCAGAACAGCTTGCAGGACCCCAGCCCACTATGGCAGTGCTAACGCACGTCTGAGCTCCAGCCCCAGCCACACAGAAACGCCTTTAGAGCCCGGGTCTGCCCAATGTCGATGTGTGTCCTCTGGAGCACATCTGTGCATTGGACATACCCGATACCTCCCCCCACCGGCATAACTTGTGCCGAGGACAACGTCGCCTCTGAGCTTGTGGTCCAAGTTTCCTTACATTTCTGCGGCTTTATAGCTACCAAAGCAGAAGAAATTCAAGTGCTCCATTCCTAGAAATCTGCTGACATCTGCCAAGGAAATCCATCCTGGAAACCTCTATATTTACCTTGATTATCCCCACCTGGCTTATGTCCCAGTGGAAATTCCAGTCATGGCTATAAATGAACTCAGTGATGCAGCACATTTGGTTGTTGATGTCGAACAACAGGGGCACAGTCACTCCCCCAGCCTGCCCTCTCCTGCTGTCAGCACATCCCCTAGAGAGGCATAGGACCATTTGGGAGATTAAGCAATACATCAAGGACCCAGCTCCTTTCCACCCAAGCCTGCACAGATTGGATACCTGCGGAAGAGATCTAAGAGGTACTGAGATCACGCTAAAATAAGACATTCCCTTTCCCATTTCAAAATTCAATTCTCCACCAAACACTGAAAATTAAGATGAGCTCACCAGGAGAGGACAGCAGCTGAGGAAGGTACATTTTTATGCTTCTTGGCCTTTGATAGCAGCCCTTTAATTACAGCACATGGCAAGCCTTCAGCAACTTGTCAATTATGCCTGATCCCCCCCCAAACTCAACTTAAAGCTTCTCTGCAGTTCTGCTCTCCACCTTCTCCGACAGAGCAAGAACAGATGCTTCACAAACCGATCCCCTACGAAATGTAACACCAAGTCTATAATGAGGTTTTACTGCAACAACAACAGATTTTACTCTTCCTCTAGAGATGTACAGAAATCTGGTCAATTTTTAGAAGAATTAAAGCTTTGGGTAGCAAAACCCTGAAGTTGATGTATCAGTCATGAAAGTGATACAAGCAGCAGACACACTAGGGCCAGGGTCCATGCCCTCTCGCCTGCTCTGCACCAGGCTTCCACGCAGACACAGATTTAGACCTCGAATAAAAGGCAGTAGGTGAATTCACACCCTGCTAAGCTCACTGGCACCTCAGCAGTGACTTGGCATCAGGGCATCACTTTGTCCTCACAGATGATGATCCAGGTCCATATTAACACCATCAAGTGGCTGGAAATAGCCCCGGGATTTGCTAGGGATGTTTCTGTCCATGGCACGAGGACAAATTTTCCTTGGGTTTCCTGGGCATGTCACCTTCAGTCAAGGAGATCACAAAACCATAGAATAGTTTGGGTTAGAAGGGACCTTAAAGACCATCCAGTTCCAACCCCCCTGCCATGGGCAGGGACACCTTCCACTAGACCAGGTTGCTCCAAGCCTCATCCAGCCTGACCTTGGACACTTCCAGGGATGGAGCATCCACAGCTTCTCTGGGCAACCTGTTCCAGTGCCTCACCACCCTCTCCGGGAAGAATGTTTTCCTTATATCCCATCTAAATCTACCCTCTTCCAGATTAAACCCGTTACCCCTTGTCCTGTCCCCACCTACCCTTGTAAAAAGCCCCCCTCCAGCTTTCTTGTAGCCCCTCCAGGTACTGGAAGGCTCACCTGGGGAACACGGCAGCTCACACCACATCACACGGCTACAGGCATGCACTAATGGGGAGTCCAAGTCCCCTGTTCCCATGACGGGGAGAGAAGAGGGACTTGCCAGCAACATCTGCACAGCCAAGCCCGGACCCGACTCCCTGCTGCGTGCCCTCGTGTCTCGGCACAGCCACACTTCACTGCCACGTTACAGCGCGCCGCGTCTCAAAGCACCGCGCACACGCAAGTCAGCAAGCGCTAAACTGCTGCTACGGGTAGGTAAGGCTTAATACCTTCACTTGAAAGACAGGGAATCAGCAGCAAAGAGGTTAAACAATTTGGCACAGGTTGTTCAATAAATCAGACGCAGAGTCTGGGTGGGAATACAAAGATCTTGTCTCCTGCTATCCTCTTGATTTAACTTTGCTAGAACCACCTTAATTACTTTGTTTTGTTGTTGCAGGCAAAAACTCGAGCACAGGAAATAGTAGAAGGCACTGAGAGAGGCTGAAAGGAAAGCCTGATGGGATTTTGTCTCATTTGTTGTGAATACCCAGGACAAAGAGCAAAAGGTTGAAAGCAGATGGGCCACTGAGTTTGTTTTCACAGAATTTTTTCTTCTCCTTATTTTTACTATTAGCCAAGAAGACACTGAAGTTTCCAAAGGAAAAGGGTAATGGTGTCGAGCAAATTTAACATGTACTTGAGATGAATTCAATGCAGCTCTATTAGCTTTAGGTCGGTTTTTGGTGTGGGGTGGTTTTTTTTTATTTTTCTTGAAGACATGTTTACATCTCAGCTTAGAGAAACTATTGAACCACAAATAACTGAGTGGTCTGCTACACCTCGAGGCATACTAAAGTAGCCAAGAAGCACAGTGGTTTGATAATGTCTTAATGCAGCATGGACATAGCATTTGATTTCATCTATTGATCACTGTATACAATTAGTTGAGTAAGTGCGAGTTGACAATCGGTGCTGCTCCGTACTCTTTTCTGTAGCAAATAAAACCGACTGAAGCGTAAGTGTGAGAAAGCAATCATGTTTTGTGACCTTAGAAGTGACATCTACGCACAGTAATGAAGCACGAAGCCTTCTTAAAATCATGCAGACGACAAATCCGTTGGAGTTACGCTGACTGGTCTCTCTCCTCCGATTTTAAATTATTTTAAATGGGTCCTTAAAGAAACATGATTTTAAAGTATTTTTTAATTGAGGTTAACCTCCAGCCTTAAGGAAGTCAGAGAATGACTACTGGCTTAATTTCAGATCCACATACTTCTATATTTGACAAGTAAAAATTGCAAAAACGGCTTAATATATTTAAAGGCAATAATAAAGTTTTTCTTCCTCTTTTGTCTGATTAAAAGTTGCAGACATTTATACTGTATTCTAACTGATGATTACTCAGTGGATATAGGTAAATGTCTTTATTTACCCAGACTTTTGAAGATGTCATTTTGACACGTCCATTCCAACCAACACCCACTTAGCACATCGGTGAGTGTAAAATCAATTAATTCAAAAGCTATTTCTGCAGCCTAAAGTGTAATTACCCATGAAACAACGTTTTTCAGGATAGCAGAAATTTTATCTTCTATGCTTAACCTGGACTATCTTTTCCAAGCAGCAGTGCTTGGATGTGCAGACAGCAAATGGCAGATGCAGGTAAGCTGGCTCTCCCCTATTCTGGAGCAGTTAAAAAATTGGGTTATCACTTAGGAAGGTGTGATGGAGCACGGGCAGATCTTCCAAACACAAACTGAAATCCCTCCCGCTTGAACCCCAAGGTAACGCCTTCTTTTCCCCTGCTTCCACCTTTTCTCTGCTTCTGGTCCCATGACCAGAGGATGTGGCTGGAGATGGGGAGGTTTCGGAGTAAGGCCTGTGAACATCTGCAGGGAGCCATCCCCTGCCTCGACGAACATAGGCTTTCACAGCATCAGCTCCCTGACAGCACCAGCGAGTTGCCACCTGCCAGACCCCAAGGACAGGCGGTGGGGCTGGGTTTTCCAAAGCGCTCCACATCCACTGCGCAGAGCTACGCCAAGGAGTTTGCTCCAGTTATGGATGCTGGGTATTAACAACAACTCTAAACATCATAATTAGTTCATCTATCTCAGACTTACAGTAGCTTTTGTGTAAAAGTATTTTACAGTTGAATAACTTTAATTTTTTTTTAGCTATATGTAAAACAGGCACCATCAGTATAATCCTTAGAATCTAATAACGATTCCATCAGTGTAAAATCATTATCCTTAGGCAAGAAGGAAACCAATTCAGTTATGATGTTGGTTGAAAAATCGAGGGTGAAAAGTTGTAGTACATATTAAACTTGAGGCTGGAAAAGTTGTAGTACATATTAAAATGGTTACTACAAAATTTGTGCATCCAGGCTAACAAATGCTAATATGTTCCTTTGTTACCTTCTAATTTATATGATTCATGTAAGCCTGCAGCAAGAGAAACTTGTTTTAAAATTCATCTACATTAAAAAAATGGCAATGCAATGAATTGTAAAGTTATTAGCATTCATGTCTGGTTGTGTTATTAAGCTGTACACATCAAATCTGGTAGTACAAGTACAGAAATGTCATAATGAAGTAGAACAGCATTTAATCAGAAGAATTTCTAAAGGTCATCAGAGCATCATATAAATTCATTCATGCATGACAGCAATATGAAATAAGTAACTGAAAGAACACAACAAGAATAAACTTCAATCTTCCAGCTTTGTTTCCAATAGTAGCAGAATTAGCCAAATTTCATGCTGAGAGAACCGCTAACAAAAAATACTGAGTTCTGTGGCTTTAATTAATGAAAGACTAATAAGTCACAGATAAGGGATTTTACACAAGGGAGCTAACGAGGTATGTGTGCTGGTAGCTTCCTAAGAACAGCTGATCTCATACGTCTCCCTGAAACTGAAGTGTTCAGTCCTGGTTTTTCTTCCTCATTAGCCAGATGAGCCCTAAATGATTCAGTTTAAATAACCAATGATTTGTTAATATTTTCGCCCTCATAACAACAGTTTGACTGCTTTAGGATATGTATTATAGGCCCGATACTTGGCAGCTCCAGACACTGGAGCCATTTTAATATTTCATGTGAGGGCAGTGCGAGCCTCTGCTTTCCTTCCTGAGCGCTGGGATGCTGTGGGATGGTCACAGCGGATGCAGTGGTCACCCAGGGCCAAGCTCTGGTACCCAGTCTTGTTCAGCAGTGCCTTGCTCGGCACTGAGCCTAATTGATTTCACCGGGACACTTCCCAGTGTGAAGTTCAATTCACGGTGATTAAAGACACTGGGATGCGGCTCGAAAGGTGCATTCGCACAGTCCGGGAAGGTGATACAGGTTCAGTGGCACACAAGTGCAATGAGGCTAAATAACTAATTCATCAAAGGCTGTTTATGAAGTCCTGCAATGTACCCAGGGCTTTCAGCTAATTAGTTGTCTTGGACAGAAAAAGGAAGAGGCCCTTTGCTTCAAGCTGCTCTCCAGGCATCACCGGCACAGGAGCTGGAAGGGCACGGGGGGCTGATGAGCCCCATTTCCCTTCTCTGCGCGGCCACTTTTGGGCACGATCAGCAGCACTGCACGGGGGACCTGATCCCTTACTCTTTTTGAGCAGGATCACTCTTATGTTGTAACGATAAGGCTTATTTTTTTCTAACAGTAGCTCTCTTTCAGAGCTCAAGCAGACGGTACTCAGCAGCGTCTGTGCGGGCAAAGAGAAGAGAAAGCAGATAAAGGGCTTTTCTACTTCAGTGTATTTCAGGTGGCCAAACCTCCTAGCACAGAATAGCCTGCAAAATGGATCTCTGGGCTTTCTTAGCCTAATTGCAAATGGGAATTTATTACAAAGCAACCGCTTCTCTCCTGCTGTAAATCCTCCACGTGTCATGTGTGTGCTCGTACCTGTGCTGGCCCTTTCCCTTTGAAAGGAGCACTGATAGCCATAGAGAACGCTTAGGATTTGACACTACGGTGGAGACAAAATACAGATAATACAGATTTCCACAGTAAGAAGCCATCTGGATTCTCTGTGTGATTTTGTGTATCACCAAGAGGAAAAGAGAACATGCTACTCTACATTTCAAACTAATTTGGAAAATCCACCACTGTCCCTTTGGAGAAGAGCTTGACTATTCCTGAAATTACACAGAATTAGGTTTTTCAGCCCAGCTTCCAGCACCCTCTCCTCTCCATCATCCTTCCCAGTGCTGGTGCCCCCAGCACACCAAATCCCTTCAACAGAGCAATTCCTACACAGGGACATCATACCAAAGTCTTCATCCGTACATCACCCATGTACTAATAAGGCAAGACATGACATGCAGAAGGAGGACATTACACTATCATTTGCCATTTCCCTATTTCATATGTTCCCTCTAGGCCTCATCAAGACATTACTTTTTAATTAATTTTTTCTTCTTTAATTCTAGCAAAAGACTGCAAAAAGCAACAGACAACTCCAGAGACTGACTTCAGTCTCATGCATCATATTCGTATTTTTTTAAATTCATTAATGTCTGCACTAAATGAAAGAATTTATAACCAGACTCAAGCTTCCTGAGAAATTATCCTAGCAGCTTTCAGGAAAAATGAATAAACAAAATGAAATCAGAAAAGGAAAAGCAGTATCTAAATGAAGGCTAGAGGAGCTGGAAAGAACCATGAGATTATAATCTTAAATTAAAACTGCAGTGAGGGTAATATAAAAGATATTCTAATCACTACATCCAATTAAATGAAGTAAATCACTAAAGCATGTTAAGTGCCTTAACTATTATAATAATTAAGAATCAAACAGAAATCAAGCATCTTTGAAAGACTGATGATGCACATTAGTGAGCAGGGAACGCTGTTTCCCATTCAAATGCAGAGGCAGAGCAGAAAACACAGGAGATTTCCCCGTGCCTAAAGCCAGCAAGGGCACGAAGGCAGGCATCCCTGCGGAAATCCCCACTGGGAGATGGGGTGGCCCCTTCCCCACAGTGCCAACAATGTCCTGCTCCCGAGATGATCGGTATCTGTCCCACTCCTACGCAGGGAAAGCAGTGTCGTGCTTCCTACAAAGCCACATCTCTGACGGAGCACTCCCTCGGATGTCTGCAACCTCCTCCGCTACTCTGCTCCAGATGACAGCCCCTCTCCTCCGCAGCCTCCTCCCCAAGGAGACACGCAAACAGAAATCCGATGAGAAGTGCCATGAAAACATGCTACTTAAACTGCAGTGCTGTAGGCAAACACCATTTTGTACCTTTTACGGTCTCACTGAAGCTCCAAAGCAAATGTATGAACTGGAATTGCAGGTCCACAGAATGGTTTGGGTTGGAAGGGGCTTTTAAAGGCCATCTAATCCAACCCCCTGCCGTGGGCAGGGACACCTTCCACTAGACCAGGTTGCTCACAGCCCCGTCCAATCTGACCTGGAATATTTCCAGGGTTGAGACATCTACCACCTCTCTAGGCAACCTGTGCCGGTGCCTCACCACACGCATCGTAAAAAAAATCTTCCTTCTACCTGGTCTGAACGTGCCCTCTTTCACTTTAAAGCCATTCTCCCTCGTATTGTACCCAGTGTAGCACAGCACCCTATGGCTCAGGACCAGCACCACCAAACACTTCTGTAGGAAGTTGCATCAGCGTCCAAAAGCACTCAGTACACGTTCAACATGTCCCCAGTGCTGGAATGTTCTGGCCCTCACACAGTGACAAATTACAGCACAGCCCATCGGATAAGAATCTGCAGTTCATGTACAACCCCTCATTAAATTAAAGACAGTCATCTTCCTATTCTAAATCAGTCTGAGACGGTGCATGGGTGACAGATATTTTAATTAGTAAAATTAGCAACAAAGAAGTACAATTTAGATACAAGATTTATCTGCAAATGGTAATTCCCCAACTTTCCTGCAATAGCTGGAGCTAAGCTTTCTGAATACGAAACATCGTTATTGCACTAGGCTAGAAGAGCGGCACGCACACGGACCTCGCTGATGACTCCAACACCTCCAGAGCTTTCAATAAATCCTTTTTGAGAGTCAGAGCATCCCTGCGCACACAGGACCAACTTTTACTAAATTCCACAGAGCTGGGGTTTCCTTGCCTTCAGAACACTAGGCTAAGCTTTCTGATAGTTATAAATAATCCTGATAGTTTATTTAGCCACATTATCCTACACCCTCAAGGAGGAGGAGCAGGTTTTGAAGGTCTAAAGCCGTAACAGATCTTAAGGGCATGTAAAAGTATTTTTAAAAGTTCTCCCTCCATTTTCCCTTAGCACATCCCTCTTGTCCGGCAAAAGTTTTCAAATGAAAACCATACAAAGAAAAAGCAAACTAAACAAAAACAACAAGTGAGTTTTGTTCCCATTCTTGGCCGTATTTGTTTTGCCTGTAAGAAGAACGCATTGAAGTGCTCAGTGTGGGATCTCATATGTTGCAATTTTATCTCAGGAAAGTAATCTCTCCGCACCGCATTGTATGAAAAGGAGGAGAATACGGCAGTAATGCGGGTTTTTTTCATTCCTACAACTTCTTTATTGCCAGCAAGTAAATACAATTACACGTTGTGTACAACAATACAGGCTAAAACTGTAAAATATCTGCAGTATAGCTAAGTCGATTTGAGAACTGTCAAGCTCCCATTCAGGTAAAGAAGAAAAGAGAAAACTATCACAGAAGGACGGGCTCCCGGGCTGTTTTGGCAGCAGGAAAGAGCTTGGATAGGAACATGAGCAATCTGCAACCTGCAAAGGTCTATCCATCACATAGCCAGTACCAAAAGTTTTATTAAGAGGCTGTAACACACTCTGCTCTGCCGTTGCATTTGCAATATTATATTTAAGAAGCTTATTTTGTCCAAGTCCAGCTCATAATCACTTTTGTGTCTTGAACCATAGCACTGTTAAAATTGTACAATATTAGACGAAGTACAGGTATTTCATTGGCAAGACTGATCATTGACTTCTTCCTTTACTACAGTCCCAAAGCATAACCCGCTCTGATCCCAGTGCTGACAGGTGCTGGCAGCCTTCAGCTCCCTCAGAAACCACCAGATTCCCCCCCAACAACGTGCTTATGTCCTGACTACAAACTGCTGGCACTCTCACCCACCGCCACAAACAACCATGCCCCCGACAGCAAATGCTCCCAGCCCAGCCAGGGATGCTGAGCCCTGTTCCCACCACAATTGGTTGTAGTTTCACAGCCCCTGCACGAATCCCACGTTAAATGCAAAAGGTTGTTCCATGCATTAAGAACACAGCCTTGCAAAACTCGGGGGACTAGTAATGTGATCTGGTCCGAGGCCCGAGAGAGGATGAACCCACTAATGTGCTATGAAAATCCAGTGCTAGAGCTTGCATCAGACACACAGACAGTGGTGAAGGGGTTTAACTCGGGCCTGCCAGCTACAACTGGTGAGCACTGGACCCATTTCACAGTGGAGATGGGTGTATCACCACGTTGTAAAACCACGTGCTCTTTGCAGCTGTAGCTTTCACACTAGGCTCACACCAAAGCAGAGTCCCACTGAGGGGATTTGCAGTATGATGCTGCATTAAAAATCACAAGTTCAAGACAAAAAGCACCACCAACAAAGTACCAACATTAATCCAAAAGAGCTCAGTAGAGGAATCCCTTCAAAACAGATACTTTTATCCACAATTCAGTTCAAATTTTCTCATTTTTAGCAAAAAATAGTGCAAACTACATTGGAGAAAATCCCAGAGCCTCAAAGACAGCCTTGTCCTTCACTGCTTGTGCCACGACCTGACTGACTCTCCACTTCCCCAGGCTTGCTCTGGGGACCTCCCAGTTACCTGCAGCTCCTCCACTTTGCCACAGCGACGCTTCGGTCCCTCCTGCACTTCCAGAGCCCACAGCTGCTGTAGCAGGAGGGTTTGGTTTCAGACCCACTCCTGGAGGTGAATTTTCACCTCCAACATGCCTTCTCTCACAACCTACCTCTTCCATTATCTGTATCACGTAGACCTTAAAACTCTCACCCCCAAAGACTCAACCAGCCTCCCACACTTTTCTAACAGTCCCTCACTCAAGAGCCTCTACTTATCTGTGGAAATATTTTCCCTTTCACCATATAAAGCTTAGATTTTTCTGTGTTTGAACTTCAGTCGGCTTTATTTTATCTTCTAATATATCTCAGTGTCTTTTACAGTTCCTGGTTATATTATTATGCATTTGAGCAAGTCTCCCCTAAGGAATGACCTTATCTATAGGTATTACAGCCTGACAGCTTTCTGCTGTTCTTTTACTGCTGGATTTGTTCTGTGGGCTGGGGAGGGGGAAAGCCAGGTTCACTGGGTAACCATTAAATGTCCACTGAGATCTCTCTGCCCAGATTTAACCCTTTTCATAGGCTCCGTCTATAAAGCTTTGGATAATTGTTCTGTCTTTTCTTTCCCCAAATGATCCCAAGAAAGAAGAATTTGCATCTCTAGTCGTATTTCGGGGATCTGGCATTTCAGAAATGAAGATTGCTTCCCCAAATGCAGAACAGGAGGATTTGTCAGAGCAGTGGTCTGCATGCGTGATTCCTCTCCCACACCACACACCCTGACCTATCACTTCAAATAAAGATGCCAACAATGCAGAAGGCAGTAACTGACCCCCTAAACGTGCTTCCATTAAGAGTTAACATACAAAATTTTATTTTCCACTTAGTTCTTCAGCTCTTCAAAAATATATCCTTATTAATGGAATTCTAGATGTTCTCATTATAAATTCTGCTTTTTAAGCACAGTAAATTGTGATCCTGAATGCTGCCTAGTGACAGTAAGTTCTTTAGGGTTCTTGTATACAGCAATGCTCTTCCTATTAAATTTCCAATAAAGAATTTCCATTTTTATATCTGAAATCCCAGAAACAGCACTAGAGAAACCTAGCGTTTTACCCTTAAATTTAATACAAACTATTTCACTCAGCATGAAAGCATTTTAAAATTACTCCAGTGCAGATTGTGGTTTGCTGTTGTATTTGGTGAGCTTAGTATGTCCATGGCAACTGATGAATATTACTGCTGCTATTGCTATAAATAACAAACCTATTTGGCAAAGTCTGAGATGTAAATATTAAATCCGGCACAAAGGCAATTTTCTGTTCCTTCTTTCACTCCCTTCTGAGTTAGGAACCCATAGCTGCATGTCAGTAGTTTATTTCCAAATAGATCTGCAGGTGTCACAACCCTGCGGAAACCAGCAATTTTGACTGACATTGCTACCGACAAGACCCACGCGTTTTGGGTCGGGTGCAGGCACGATGCTGTAACGTTGGGCTGGCTGTAACAGCAACAGTCCCTCCGAAGCATGAGCACTCCCCCCAGCCCCAGCACTGAGACCGTACAAGCACAGAGCTCATCTTTCAGAGAACCATCAAAATCTGGGGCCATTTGTGGCTTCATTTTCAGAAAGTTAAAGGCAGAGTCCCACCTGCAGTAGCCCACGTGCAACTAGGTCACTATTTTGCATGTGCAAATTAGGCATGAGGGCATGCAAATGAAGCTCATACCCTCTGCAACAGATGGTACCACTGACCGTGAGCCCCTCTTTGGAAACACACGTCTTTTGGAGGGAGTGCCAGAAGCTATACACGTGATTAGGAGAACTGAGCGCAGTTACTGAGCCCAGTGCATTTGGGAAGTCATGTACTGTCAAATCTCTACACGTTTCTCTGCTCCTCTTGGCCACTTTCCCACTCCCGGCGAGGGAGAGGGGGACATGCCTGACACCTGCCCATGCAACGATGCTGGGATAGAGCACGGCAGGAGCGCTCTGTAATTGGGCTCTGGCTAGCTGAGGATGGTGGCTGCAGGCCACGGTTCCTCCCTGTGAGCCTGGGGACTGCTCGGTGGGCATGGATGGCAAACAGACCTGTCACCTCCCCGGCAGTGCCCTCCGCACTGCTGCAGCCAAGCTCTGGCAGGGACGCTAATTGTTTTTGAACTGCCACTTCGTATGAAGAATTCAGATGAACTGTAGAAGCACTTTGCCTTGGCTGCCATCCTGGCCTCCGCCGGGCACGCCACTGGCTGCTGCTGCTGGCTATGGCATCCCTCAGCTAGCGAGACCATTGTCTCACCAGTAAAGTGGCAACTGTCCACGGAAGGGTAGTCAGCAGCAGCTTCCTAAATCATCTCGGGGTGGTCATTCTGTTCCCGCTGCCCATCAGGCCAGCTTGCCTCCCACCCCTGGGGCCTGGAGGCTCTGAAGAGATGGTCTATAGACCTCCCTGTGTTCAATGGGCATGACAAGTGAGGAGTTGGGCAGCAAGCCTGAGCCCAGATCCAGGACAGATGTGAGCTGTAATGACAGCAAATCTCCTTCCTCGCCCCACTTTCCCCACACATCCACTCTCAACAGCACTGGGAAGGGGATTGATGTGTTTTGTCCTACCCAAATCTCATCTTCCTGCCATTCCACGAAAGCACCACAGGGACACCAGCTCCACAGCTCTGTCATGCTAAGTCGCTCCAGGGTCCATGCCAGGAGAGCAGCCAGCTATGCCTTATTCAAAGGCATGTTCAAATATCCTTTGATACAGCATTGGAAAAATCAGTGGTGAAACTGCTTGATTGAGAAGAAAAATAGTAGCATCAGCATAGACTTCCCCTCTGCCCAGGAATTTGCTTTTAGTCACCTTAGTTAAATCTGGTCTCGTTTAGCAGTGGCCTGCATTGAGATCTACTGCTCCTGACATTTCAGGATGTGGGTAAACAAGGTAAACACGAGTGTGGGAGAAATAAATGGGAATGTTAGAGAATTGCTGCTCAGACTCAGTGCTAAACCCTCCGGCACTGAATGCTATAACTCTTTGTCATAAACACATCAATTACAGTGTTTATATCAAAGCTCTCAATAGATTATACTATTAATATAAAAATGACAGCTGTCATGCAACACATATGGTAATGTCACAGTCAAAGCCTGCAACAAAAATATGGGGTTTGATTTTGCAAAACTCAGGTTCGTGCTCAGACAAACAGTTGATTAAATTCAAGGAAACTACTCAGCTACATAAATAAAGTGCCAACCAAATCAGTGCCAAACCCATGCTTGTAATGCAATTTAAATACATTATGTTCAAGCAACATAACTAATTCTTAACATAACAACAACAAATTGTAAATGTGAGAAACTATGGGTTTTTCTGTGTATGTAATATAACACAATAGCTGAATTGTGGTGAAGTTCACTGGACCCAATTGAAATCTGGACTGGTTATGCCCCTTTCTATGTAGAGACCAAACCTCTTTGACTTCAGTTGGTCTCACAGGCAGGCACTCAGAGAGTGAAGTGGGTTCCCTTACTCTTGAAAGTGAAGCCTTAGAAATTAATAAACAGACTTTTGTACCTGTGGTTGAAGAACACTGTTAAGGAAACAGACACATGATGTGCTGGCTGGAGGCCACAGTGATGGCCACAGTCACGACCTTACAAGAAACATGCCTCGAACCAAAGGCAAGCACGCCAGATTTAACCTCCTCACCACGTGCTCGTGCAATATGCTCCTAAAAGTTCTCTTTAAGAATGCTGGTGTTTGGAGATGTTGAGAGTGAGGCTTTAGGGGCCCTCAAA
>NW_010230357.1:112589-117814 GCF_000690775.1 Eurypyga helias | reverse complement strand
GCAGGAATTCAGAGAAAGTGCTGGACTTGGAGCTAATGTTCTGCAATATATTGTCAATCAGAAGTAAACATGTTAAAGTAAAGGTGGATGAAGGCAAAGAGGGGCCCAACCTTGCTGTCCAGCACCCAAGAGCAGCCAGCTCACCACCCTGCAAGCACCTACAGGAACGCATGGCAATGCTTGTTAGGCCTCCCCTGGTGCAACTGCAGTATACATGGAGTTGTGTATCCATGCAAATAATTTTATGCAATTTCTGCATTTGCCACTTAAAGTCAAGCAATGAGACTATGTCCATGATTTCTTGGAGAATAACTCATTATGGGCTGTTACTGCTGGTTTGACAGTGGGACGATTTGTTGGACAAAAAAAAAAAAAGCTCTGGGTTTCTTTATAAATTTTGAAGCTGACAGCTTTTAAAAATAAAAAACCAACCAAGTATTACACCAATTTATTTTAAAAGTTCTTCGCAAAGGCAACTGGATGGACAGAGAAAATATAGACTCTTCTTGCAACGATTCCTCTATGAACAGCCTCAGTGGAGTGGATGGGACAGTTCACGAATTCGAACTCTGTTCTGCATGACCGAGGGTAGCAAGGTCTGGGATATGGCTTGGGCACCTCCCCCAGGAAATCAAATACAAACACAGATACCGGGGTGGAGAAGAGGTGAAAGCATTCATTCTAGAAGAGGAAACAGCAACTAAAGCCTCCATGAAAAATACACATGGAAAGCATTTTAATTTATTTGCACATTCAGATAGCAGCCTCTTCCCTATGTAGCATAAACAGGGGTAAAAACCCCAATACTTCACCCACATTTAACACCGACCTTATTTCTTGTAGAATTTTTAGTGGAATAATTTATTCTCATTGAAAAAAATCTGTATGTGGGAACCTTTTTACTGCCAAAAGTTGAAGGAAGCTGTCTTAGCTTCTTCTCCAAGGTAAAGCCCTGCAGAAAGGGAACATTCTGAGAGAAGAAAACTGAGCTGCGACTTCACGCAGGAAAAGCTGCTGCCAGGCTGGCTGTCACCTACAGGTGCTGTGCTGAAGGCGAGGTAAAGCTGAACAATAAATGCAGTATTTCAATGTTTACAGACTCTCTTCTGCTGACAGTGGAAGACTGGAGGTGGCCTATAGCACAGCCATGGAAAACGTGAGATCTGTTCCTTCATTTAATTCCAATTAAATGGAATAAATCGGAAGAAAAGTCACACACCGCATACAGCAGGCAGTTAGAGGCTCAACGTGAGGATGGGCTTTCTACAGAGGCTTAAGTTCTCTTGCACTCAACGAAGCTGCAAGGCTTAAATCCTCCTCTGAATCTTGCCCTGGGCCACATTAAATGCACAAACAGATGCAGAATGAGTCTTTCAACAGTGGAAACACCTCTCAAGAGTCTAACCACCTTCCAAACAGCTTTGCATTTTGTTTACTGAGTTTTATTGTCCCTGCTTCCCAAGTGCCTGCTTTTAAAATCTCTGCTGCTTCGTCTACTGTTGCTAATTTTACCGGTTTGGGCTATTTTAAGTTTCTTTCCACCAACAACTGTCTCCGAATTCTCCATTAATGCCAAAACGTCCACATCATAACCCCATGGACATTCCCACATCAGTAGTTTTTTAATCTTTTCCATTCATACACACCACTGGTTTCGCCCTCCCTCCTCATCCCACCAGGATCCGCTCCCGTCTGCTGGAGTCTGAGGTGCACGAAGGACCCTGCTGAGTTATTTTGCAAGCCTTCTTTTATCTCCAGGTTCCTGAGAGCGTAAGAAAGTCTTTCAGAGGAAACAGGGTTTACTGCCACAGACATTAAGGAAAATCAATTTATCTTTGTTCTTACCTGCAGCCTTACCTGACAAAAATACCAGCCCAATATTTCAATATACTGCTGCCAGTTCCATTGTCTGGATCAAACACTCCCTTTTTTCCATAAATTGCCACACTTAAAATATTTTATTTCCAATTTTGGAAACAGGAAGCTCCCATTGTTTAAAAAAAGATCACCCATGCAGTACCAAAGGGAATCATTGCTTTATCAACTGAATCAAGACATGTGCGAGAGAGAAATTCCCAGCGTTGGGAGAACCGGCAGCAGAGACCTCACCTACCAAAGTCCAATCTCAAACGACCTCCATCACTTTATAATTGTTTTTCTTCCCTGAATTAAAAGGACAATGCTGGGAAGGAATCCGCAAAGGCAAGAGGCAACTGGATGGGAGTTAAAACTAGACCTGGCAGACAGCTGGGTTTGACCCTGATACAGGGTACGTGCTGTCCCAGGGACAGCCCCACCAGCACACCTTGCCCGGGGACCCCTCTGCTCCCCTGTAAGGGCAGCCCCATCCGTGCCCTTCGAATGAGCAGCAGCCCGGAGGAGACGACCAAGATCTCCCCAGGGCTGCAGACTTCCCGTTTCCTGCATCTGGGGCTCCATGTGTGCCTAATGGGGGAACACTGACCCCAACGCTGGCTTTGTAAGAAGGGGAACTTGATGGGGAAGGAGAATCTAGGAGCAGACACAGCTGCTGTCAACAGCCATAACACATCGTAGGCGCAAATCCTCCGAAACGGGTGTGAACTCACTAACCCAGCGCTCAGGCAATTAGTTGTTTTGATGCAAAAGTGATCTAATCATAGCTGCTGCTGCTACCTCCGATTATGGCAGTTTGTTTCTGTTTACATGGTATTTACATAACTGCATAGGGCTATTAAGCACTTGCACCCAATTAAAAGCTGAATCATTCACTGGATAATTCAGAGGCACTGACCAAGCTGCTCCATTCCCGAGCTGGCGGAGCACCGGGACTACGGCTGTTTGCGACAACCCTGCCTCCCCTTGCAGCTGGGGAAGGAGCCGACAGCACCTCTCCCAGCACAGCACTCACATGTTGCTTTGCATTGCCAAACGTACAACAGTGTTTTCCGATCTCTGCGCTGTCGATTCTGAAATTGTTTTACACCCCATAAATTCCATAACGTGCCAAAGTAAAGATCTACAAACTGCCATCATTTAGGATGATCTACATTTAATTTCATCCAATAAAGCTGCTAGCACTTACTACAGCGTCTTTCCCAGAAAACAACTCGGTGTCATCTAAACACCACATCCCTACCTGCAGCTTTCATACAGCAGAGCTGGGGGAGACAGGGCCAAATCTGGTCGCAGGAAAACACAAACTCAGTCAAGGCGGTAGAGCTGCAGCTGCTCACACTGAGCCTGAACCAGCACAGGCGGTGCCGGATCCGCGCAGCTCCGGACAGGCTGCCCTGCGGAACACAGCAGGAAGGTCTGAGACGAATGTCCAAGCCGGACTTTTGTTTTTGTCTGAGTGAAGAGCATGCTGACAGCTCACCGCGTCTTATGAGCTCTCGCTGCCAGCCTGCTCGCTACCTTGCCTGAATTGGGTAGAAAAACCTGGGTACAGGTGGTACTTCCACCTTTCATCTTTGCAACCTGAGAGGTGCTCTCATTTTCCATTTCCCCGAGATGCCTTGTTACCACTTCAAGCTGCTGTCCTCACGATCAGTGGTGAGGACATCAGGTTTCTGTTCCAGGCGCTGATGTGGAGGCTGCTCCTGTAGTGATAGGACAAGGGGTAATGGGTATAAATTGAAATCAGGGAGGTTTAGATTAGATATCAGGAAGAAATTCTTCACAGAGAGGGTGGTGAGGCACTGGAACAAGTTGCCCAGAGAAGCTGTGGATGCCCCATCCCTGGAAGTGTCCAAGGCCAGGCTGGATGAGGCTTGGAGCAACCTGGTCTAGTGCAAGGTGTCCCTGCCCATGGCAGGGGGGTTGGAACTAGATGATCTTTAAGGTCCCTTCCAACCCTAACCATTCTGTGATTCTATGATTCTATGAATCCCATGCCCTGTGCCAGGACATGGCAGCACAGACTCATGCTGCAGAAAATCCAGGTACACACGCTCCAGCCCTAGGGACTCAACAAACCCTAAAAGCCTCCCACACCCAGGACAGACACAGGAGAGAGATCCCTCTGTCCTGATCTTGTCCAAGTCCCAGGCTTGCCATATACACAACACAGCAGGAAGGGGGTTGGACCATAGGGTGGGTGAGCACACTTCAGCCTACTGGTGCTGGCACCAGGAGCAGTGGAGATCTGAGCTGCATGGGCTGCCAGCCTAAACGCTGCTATACATGTTATAAATGGAAAAAAAAAACCCTGGACCCTGACATATTAATGAATGGCATCAATGCACGAACACATAACCAAATAAAGCACAAAATCCACGCCACGTGTCCTCGTGCCCTGCTAACTTGCCCTCTTCCTTCTCCACAGCCATCATTTTATGCCGTCTTCTTCTGGCGATCCCCTCCTTCCAGCATGCTTTTATACCTTTCAGGCCTAAGTTACAGTCAAATTTATTTCCATAAATTCATTGAACTGTAGATTACAGTAAAACATTTCCTTTGCTAGCTAATGTCTCCCATGTGTTTGAGTATTTAAAGCCACTTTCAAGCATGCTTTGCTATCTCTCCTTCGCATGCACAGCAAAGTCCCTGCACAGGGTTTTCGGTGTGCAAGAGTCTAGCACGGAAAGAAGCTGAACAGATAAATACTGTCACCAAAGAGGGGAAAAAAAAAAAGAAAGAGAAAGAAAGAAGAAAAAAGCTGACAAGAAGAAAAACTGACCATGGAGAAATGCCAGCCCTGTACAGTCAATCTCTGGGCTGGCAGAAGAAATGCTATTAAGAGCAAAAGGAAGAGGGTCTCCGATAACAGATGTATGCACAGGCTTAACACGGGGTTTATTAAAAAATAAACAACTATTAAAAAGTCACATTTCTCTCTACTTAGTGTTACTAACAATCTATTGCAATTCACAGACACAACTGTGCTGAAGTTTATAGCATGCAGAGAGCCCTTTCCCAACCCCACACACCAGAAAAGACACGTAAGACCATCCAGCCCAAATCATTTGGTGGTCTTCAACTTTAGGCTTTTTACCCCCTCTGGGACAAACCTGCCTCTTGGCACCAAACCCAAAGAAAACTTTTTTGCAGGAGCGGGTCCAGCCTTGGCAATTTCGGTAGCTCTGGGCATTGCCAGGGTGGTAGCAGGGCTCCTCCACCACGAGCATCCCATGGGGTGCATCGCCCTCAGTCCAGTTCTGTCCATGGCAACTTCCCAGCGATGGATCCACTGGCACTGGAGAGTCCTAAGAGAGCACCTGAGCTTGTGGGTCTCTGCCCAAGCT